>NC_091329.1:4645001-4742501 GCF_038502225.1 Cherax quadricarinatus
GCACAGGTGTAGCACAGGTGCAACACAGGTGTATCACGGGTGTAGCACAGGTGTAGCACAGGTGTATCACGGGTGTAGCACAGGTGTAGCACAGGTGTAGCACAGGTGTAGCACAGGTGTAGCACAGGTGAAGCACAGGTGTAGCACAGGTGTAGCACAGGTGTAGCACAGGTGTAGCACAGGTGTAGCACAGGTGTAGCACAGGTGTAGCACAGGTGTATCACGGGTGTAGCACAGGTGTAACAGGTGTATCACGGGTGTAGCACAGGTGTAACAGGTGTATCACGGGTGTAGCACAGGTGTAACAGGTTTATCACGGGTGTAGCACAGGTGTAACAGGTGTATCACGGGTGTAGCACAGGTGTAACATGTGTATCACGGGTGTAGCACAGGTGTAACACAGGTGTAGCACAGGTGTAGCACAGGTGTAGCACAGGTGTAGCACAGGTGTATCATGGGTGTAGCACAGGTGTAGCACAGGTGTAACACAGGTGTAACACAGGTGTAGCACAGGTGTAGCACAGGTGTAACAGGTGTATCACGGGTGTAGCACAGGTGTAACACAGGTGTAGCACAGGTGTAGCACAGGTGTAGCACAGGTGTAGCACATGTGTAGCACAGGTGTAGCACAGGTGTATCACGGGTGTAGCACAGGTGTAGCACAGGTGTAGCACAGGTGTAGCACAGGTGTATCACGGGTGTAGCACAGGTGTAGCACAGGTGTATCACGGGTGTAGCACAGGTGTAACAGGTGTATCACGGGTGTAGCACAGGTGTAACACAGGTGTATCACGGGTGTAGCACAGGTGTATCACGGGTGTAGCACAGGTGTAACAGGTGTATCACAGGAGTATCACGGGTGTAGCACAGGTGTAACAGGTGTATCACGGGTGTAGCACACGTGTAACAGGTGTATCACGGGTGTAGCACAGGTGTAGCACAGGTGTAGCACAGGTGTAGCACAGGTGTAACACAGGTGTATCACGGGTGTAGCACAGGTGTAGCACAGGTGTAGCACTGGTGTAACAGGTGTATCACGGGTGTAGCACAGGTGTAGCACAGGTGTAACAGGTGTATCACGGGTGTAGCACAGGTGTAACAGGTGTATCACGGGTGTAGCACAGGTGTAGCACAGGTGTAGCACAGGTGTATCACGGGTGTAGCACAGGTGTAACAGGTGTATCACGGGTGTAGCACAGGTGTAGCACAGGTGTATCACGGGTGTAGCACAGGTGTAGCACAGGTGTAGCACAGGTGTAGCACAGGTGTAACACAGGTGTATCACGGGTGTAGGACAGGTGTAACACAGGTGTATCACGGGTGTAGCACAGGTGTAACAGGTGTATCACGGGTGTAGCACAGGTGTAACACAGGTGTATCACGGGTGTAGCACAGGTGCAACAGGTGTATCACGGGTGTAGCACAGGTGTAGCACAGGTGTAGCACAAGTGTAGCACAGGTGTAGCACAGGTGTAGCACAGGTGTAACACAGGTGTATCACGGGTGTAGCACAGGTGTAGCACAGGTGTATCACGGGTGTAGCACAGGTGTAACAGGTGTATCACGGGTGTAGCACAGGTGTAACACAGGTGTATCACGGGTGTAGCACAGGTGTAGCACTGGTGTAGCACAGGTGTAACACAGGTGTAACAGGTGTATCACGGGTGTAGCACAGGTGTAACACAGGTGTAGCACAGGTGTAGCACAGGTGTAGCACAGGTGTATCACGGATGTAACACAGGTGTAGCACAGGTGTAACAGGTGTATCACGGGTGTAGCACAGTTGTAACACAGGTGTAGCACAGGTGTAGCACAGGTGTAGCACTGGTGTAGCACAGGTGTAGCACAGGTGTATCACGGGTGTAGCACAGGTGTAACAGGTGTATCACGGGTGTAGCACAGGTGTAACACAGGTGTATCACGGGTGTAGCGCAGGTGTAGCACAGGTGTAGCCCAGGTGAATCACAGGTGTAGCACAGGTGTATCACGGGTGTAGCACAGGTGTAGCACAGGTGTAGCACAGGTGAAGCACAGGTGTAGCACAGGTTTAGCACAGGTGAAGCACAGGTGTAGCACAGGTGCATCACAGGTGTAGCACAGGTGTAACACAGGTGTATCACGGGTGTAGCACAGGTGTAGCACATGTGAAGCACAGGTGTAGCACAGGTGCATCAAGGGTGTAGCACAGGTGTATCACGGGTGTAGCACAGGTGTATCACAGTTGTAGCACAGATGTATCACGGGTGTAGCACAGGTGTAACACAGGTGTATCACGGGTGTAGCACAGGTGTAGCACAGGTGTATCACGGGTGTAGCACAGGTGTATCACAGGTGTAGCACAGGTGTAGTACAGGTGTAGCACAGGTGAAGCACAGGTGTAGCACAGGTGTAGCACAGGTGTATCACAGCTGTAGCACAGGTGTAACACAGGTGTATCACGGGTGTAGCACAGGTGTAGCACAGGTGTAGCACAGGTGTATCACAGGTGTATCACGGGTGTATCACAGGTGTATCACAGGTGTATCACAGGTGTAGCACAGGTGTAGCACAGGTGTAGCACAGGTGTATCACGGGTGTAGCACAGGTGTATTACAGGTGTATCACAGGTGTAACACAGGTGTATCACGGGTCTAGCACAGGTGTAGCACAGGTGTATCATGGGTGTAGCAGAGGTGTAACACAGGTGTATCACAGGTGTATCAAGGGTGTAGCACAGGTGTAACACAGGTGTAGCACAGGTGTAACACAGGTGTACTACTGGTGTAGCACAGGTGTAACAGGTGTATCACGGGTGTAGCACAGGTGTAACACAGGTGTATCACGGGTGTAGCGCAGGTGTAGCACAGGTGTATCACTGGTGTAGCACAGGTGTAGCATAGGTGTAGCACAGGTGAATCACGGGTGTATAACAGGTGTAACACAGGTGTAACACACGTGTAGCACAGGTGTAACACAGGTGTATCACGGGAGTAGCACAGGTGTAGCACAGGTGTAGCACAGGTGAAGCACAGGTGTAGCACAGGTGTAACACAGGTGTAGCACAGGTGCAGCACAGGTGCATCACGGGTGTAGCACAGGTGTAACAGAGGTGTAGCACAGGTGTAACACAGGTGTAACACAAGTGTAGCACATGTGTAACACAGGTGTATCACGGGTGTAGCGCAGGTGTAACACAGGTGTAGCACAGGTGTATCACGGGTGTAGCACAGGTGTAACACAGGTGTATCACGGGTGTAGCACAGGTGTATCACAGGTGTATCACAGGTGTAACACAGGTGTATCACGGGTCTAGCACAGGTGTAACACAGGTGTATCACGGGTGTAGCACAGGTGTAGCACAGGTGTAGCACAGGTGAAGCACAGGTGTAGCACAGGTGTAGCACAGGTGTAACACAGGTGTATCACGGGTGCATCACAGGTGTATCACGGGTGTATCACAGGTAAAGCACAGGTGTATGACGGGTGTAGTACAGGTGTAGCACAGGTGTAGCACAGGTGCAGCACAGGTGTAGCACGGGTGTGGCACAGGTGTAGCACAGGTGTATCACGGGTGTAGCACAGGTGTAGCACAGGTGTAGCACAGGTGTATCACGGGTGCATCACGGGTGTAGCACAGGTGTAGGACAGGTGTAGCACACGTGTGGCACAGGTGTGCCACGGGTGTAGCACAGGTGTGGCACAGGTGTAGCACAGGTGTATCACGGGTGTAGCACAGGTGTATCACGGGTGTAGCACAGGTGTAGCACAGGTGTGTCTGGTTCAGTTGTTGGTTCATGGTTGTCTAGTTCAGTTGCTGGTTCATGGTTGTCTGGTTCAGTTGCTGGTTCATGGTTGTCTGGTTCAGTTGCTGGTTCATGGTTGTCTGGTTCAGTTGCTGGTTCATGGTTGTCTGGTTCAGTTGCTGGTTCATGGTTGTCTGGTTCAGTTGTTGGTTCAGGGTTATCTGGTTCAGTTGCTGGTTCATGGTTGTCTGGTTCAGTTCCTTGTTCATGGTTGTCTGGTTCAGTTGTTGGTTCAGGGTTGTCTGGTTCAGTTGCTGGTTCATGGTTGTCTGGTTCAGTTCCTTGTTCATGGTTGTCTGGTTCAGTTGCTGGTTCATGGTTGTCTGGTTCAGTTCCTTGTTCATGGTTGTCTGGTTCAGTTGTTGGTTCAGGGTTGTCTGGTTCAGTTGCTGGTTCATGGTTGTCTGGTTCAGTTGCTGGTTCATGGTTGTCTGGTTCAGTTCCTGGTTCATGGCTGTCTGGTTCAGTTCCTGGTTCATGGCTGTCTGGTTCAGTTCCTGGTTCATGGTTGTCTGGTTCAGTTGTTGGTTCAGGGTTGTCTGGTTCAGTTGCTTGTTCATGGTTGTCTGGTTCAGTTGCTGGTTCATGGTTGTCTGGTTCAGTTCCTGGTTCATGGCTGTCTGGTTCAGTTCCTGGTTCATGGCTGTCTGGTTCAGTTCCTGGTTCATGGTTGTCTGGTTCAGTTGTTGGTTCAGGGTTGTCTGGTTCAGTTGCTGGTTCATGGTTGTCTGGTTCAGTTGCTGGTTCATGGTTGTCTGGTTCAGTTGCTGGTTCATGGTTGTCTGGTTCAGTTCCTGTTTCATGGCTGTCTGGTTCAGTTGTTGGTTCAGGGTTGTCTGGTTCAGTTGCTGGTTCATGGTTGTCTGGTTCAGTTTCTGGTTCATGGTTGTCTGGTTCAGTTACTGGTTCATGATTATCTGGTTCAGTTGCTGGTTCATGGTTGTCTGGTTCAGTTGCTGGTTCATGATTGTCTGGTTAAGTTGCTGGTTCATGGTTGACTGGTTCAGTTGCTGGTTCATGGTTGTCTGGTTAAGTTGCTGGTTCATTGTTGTCTGGTTCAGTTGCTGGTTCAGGGTTGTCTGGTTCAGTTGGTGGTTCATGGTTGTCTGGTTCAGTTGCTGGTTCATTTTTGTCTGGTTCAGTTACTGGTTCATGGTAGTCTGGTTCAGTTGCTGGTTCAGGGTTGTCTAGTTCAGTTGCTGGTTCAGGGTTGTCTGGTTCAGTTGCTGGTTCATGGTTGTCTGGTTGTTACTGGTTCATGGTTGTCTGGTTCAGTTGCTGGTTCATGGTTGTCTGGTTGTTACTGGTTCATGGTTGTCTGGTTCAGTTCTTGGTCCATGGCTGTCTGGTTCAGTTGCTGGTTCATGGTTGTCTGGTTCATTTACTGGTTCATGATTGTCTGGTTAAGTTGCTGGTTCATGGTTGTCTGGTTCAGTTGCTGGTTCATGGTTGTCTGGTTCAGTTGCTGGTTCATGGTTGTCTGGTTCAGTTCCTGGTTTCTGTCACCAATATGTCAGAACCAGCTTAGAAGAGTGTAAACAAGAGAGGACACATGTAACTACCAGGAACACTTAGGTTACTGTGATGGAGTGGCAAATGGCTGCTGGAGTTCAACCTCAGGTGTTATGGTTTAGTAATTTGTGAAAGAAACTGAGAGATTAAAGACTTTATATTTTTTACTAAGATCCTGAGGTGCAAAGGTACGTTGTAGCCAACACTTGAACACTTTAGCACCTCTGGAGTTTCTAACAATAGTCCACTAACACACAAGTACCTTGTAGCCAATACTTGAACACTTTAGCACCTCTGGAGTTTCTAACAATAGTCCACTAACACACAAGTACCTTGTAGCCAACACTTGAACACTTTAGCACCTCTGGAGTTTCTAACAATAGTCCACTAACACACAAGTACCTTGTAGCCAACACTTGAACACTTTAGCACCTCTGGAGTTTCTAACAATAGTCCACTAACACACAAGTACCTTGTAGCCATTTTTGTCTGGTTCAGTTGCTGGTTCAGGGTTGTCTGGTTCAGTTGCTGGTTCATGGTTGTCTGGTTCAGTTGCTGGTTCATGGTTGTCTGGTTCAGTTGCTGGTTCATGGTTGTCTGGTTCAGTTCCTGGTCCATGATTGTGTGGTTCAGTTGCTGGTTCATGGTTCTCTGGTTCAGTTGCTGGTTCATGGTTGTCTGGTTCAGTTGCTGGTTCATGGTTGTCTGGTTCAGTTGCTGGTTCATGGTTGTCTGGTTCAGTTGCTAGTTCATGGTTGTCTGGTTCATGGTTGTCTGGTTCAGTTGCTGGTTCATGGTTGTCTGGCTCAGTTGCTGGTTCATGGTTGTCTGGTTTAGGGTTGTCTGGTTCAGTTGCTGGTTCATGGTTGTCTGGTTCAGTTCCAGTTTCCTGGCTGTCTGGTTCAGTTGCTGGTTCATGGTTGTCTGGTTGTTGCTGATTCATGGTTGTCTGGTTCAATTGCTGGTTCGTGGTTGTCTGGTTCAATTGCTGGTTCATGGTTGTCTGGTTAAGTTACTGGTTCATGGTTGTCTGGTTCAGTTGCTGGTTCATGGTTCTATGGTTCAGTTGCTGGTTCATGGTTGTCTGGTTCAGTTGCTGGTTCATGGTTGTCTGGTTCAGTTACTGGTTCATGGTGTTCTGGTTCAGTTGCTGGTTCATGGTTGCCTGGCTCAGTTGCTGGTTCAGAGTTGTCTGGTTCAGTTGCTGGTTCATGGTTGTCTGGTTCAGTTGCTGGTTCATGGTTGTCTGGTTCAGTTGCTGGTTCATGGTTGTCTGGTTCAGTTGCTAGTTCATGGTTGTCTGGTTCATGGTTGTCTGGTTCAGTTGCTGGTTCATGGTTGTCTGGTTCAGTTGCTGGTTCATGGTTGTCTGGTTCAGTTGCTGGTTCATTGTTGTCTGGTTCAGTTACTGGTTCAGGGTTGTCTGGTTCAGTTGCTGGTTCATGGTTGTTTGGTTCATGGTTGTCTGGTTCAGTTGCTAGTTCATGGTTGTCTGGTTCATGGTTGTCTGGTTCAGTTGCTGGTTCATGGTTGTCTGGTTCAGTTGCTGGTTCATGGTTGTCTGGTTCAGTTGCTGGTTCATTGTTGTCTGGTTCAGTTACTGGTTCAGGGTTGTCTGGTTCAGTTGCTGGTTCATGGTTGTTTGGTTCATGGTTGTCTGGTTCAGTTGCTTTTTCATTTTTGTCTGGTTCAGTTGCTGGTTCAGGGTTGTCTTGTTCAGTTGCTGGTTCATGGTTGTCTGGTTCATGGTTGTCTGGTTCAGTTGCTTTTTCATGGTTGTCTGGTTCAGTTGCTAGTTCATGGTTGTCTGGTTCATGGTTGTCTGGTTCAGTTGCTGGTTCATGGTTGTCTGGTTCAGTTGCTGGTTCAGGGTTGTCTGGTTCAGTTGCTGGTTCAGGGTTGTCTGGTTCAGTTGCTGGTTCATGGTTGTCTGGTTCAGTTGCTGGTTCATTTTTGTCTGGTTCAGTTACTGGTTCATGGTTGTCTGGTTCAGTTGCTGGTTCAGGGTTGTCTAGTTCAGTTGCTGGTTCAGGGTTGTCTGGTTCAGTTGCTGGTTCATGGTTGTCTGGTTGTTACTGGTTCATGGTTGTCTGGTTCAGTTCTTGGTCCATGGCTTTCTGGTTCAGTTGCTGGTTCATGGTTGTCTGGTTGTTACTGGTTCATGGTTGTCTGGTTCAGTTCTTGGTCCATGGCTGTCTGGTTCAGTTGCTGGTTCATGGTTGTCTGGTTCAGTTACTGGTTCATGATTGTCTGGTTCAGTTGCTGGTTCATGGTTGTCTGGTTCAGTTGCTGGTTCATGGTTGTCTGGTTAAGTTGCTGGTTCATTGTTGTCTGGTTCAGTTCCTGGTTTCTGTCACCAATATGTCAGAACCAGCTTAGAAGAGTGTAAACAAGAGAGGACACATGTAACTACCAGGAACACTTAGGTTACTGTGATGGAGTGGCAAATGGCTGCTGGAGTTCAACCTCAGGTGTTATGGTTTAGTAATTTGTGAAAGAAACTGAGAGATTAAAGTCTTTATATTTTTTACTAAGATCCTGAGGTGCAAAGGTACGTTGTAGCCAAGACTTGAACACTTTAGCACCTCTAGAGTTTCTAACAATAGTCCACTAACACACTAGTACCTTGTAGCCAACACTTGAACACTTTAGCACCTCTGGAGTTTCTAAGAATAGTCCACTAACACACAAGTGCCTTGTAGCCAACACTTGAGCACTTTAGCACCTCTGGAGTTTCTAAGAATAGTCCACTAACACACAAGTGCCTTGTAGCCAACACTTGAGCACTTTAGCACCTCTGGTGTTTCTAACAACTGCCCACTAACACACAGGTACCTCAGCAGAGGTTAGGGAACATGCTCACGTGGTCTCCATACCAGGGAAGTGAACACTGTACCTTGCGAGTGTCAGTCAAGTGGTGTCACAAGTGATGCAGGTAAGTGCCTTACGCAGTTGAAAGTGCGGGTTCGGCAGAGATGAAGTGATCCTAAGCCAAAACTTGTTGATGAACAGCTCCAGAACCCAAGACTCACACCAGCACAAATCAGTGAACTCGACCGATGCAACCACATGTAGGTAAGCACACACACTGCAGTGACACTGACGACATTCTACTAGGCAGGATACACCAGTGTTGAAAGTTACCCCATGAAGTAGCCCCATCAAGTAGCCCCATCAAGTAACTAAATCAAGTAGCCCCATCAAGTAACCCCATCAAGTAACCCCATCAAGTAGCCCCATAAAGAAGCCCCATCAAGTAACCCCATCAAGTAAACCCAACAAGTAAAGCCATCAAGTAACCCCATCAAGTAACCCCATCAAGTAAAGCCATCAAGTAGCCCCGTCAAGTAACCCCATCAAGTAGCCCCATCAAGTAGCACCATCAAGTAACCCCATCAAATAATCTCATCAAGTAGCCCCATCAAGTAGTCCCATCAAGTAACTCCCTCAAGTAACCTCATCAAGTAGCCCCATCAAGTAGCCCCATCAAGTAACCCTCTCAAGTAACCCCCTCAAGTAACCCTATCAAGTAGCCACATCAAGTAACCCCCTCAAGTAACCCCCTCAAGTAACCCCATCAAGTAACCCCCTCAAGTAACCCCCTCAAGTAACCCCATCAAGTAGCCCCATAAAGTAGCCCCATCAAGTAACCCCATCAAGTAACCTCAACAAGTAAAGCCATCAAGTAACCCCATCAAGTAACCCCATCAAGTAAAGCCATCAAGTAGCCCCGTCAAGTAGCCCCATCAAGTAGCCCTATCAAGTAACCCCATCAAATAATCTCATCAAATAGCCCCATCAAGTAGCCCCATCAAGTAACTCCATCAAGTAACCTCATCAAGTAGCCCCATCAAGTAACCCCCTCAAGTAACCCCATCAAGTAGCCCCATAAAGTAGCCCCATCAAGTAACCCCATCAAGTAACCTCAACAAGTAAAGCCATCAAGTAACCCCATCAAGTAACCCCATCAAGTAAAGCCATCAAGTAGCCCCGTCAAGTAGCCCCATCAAGTAGCCCTATCAAGTAACCCCATCAAATAATCTCATCAAATAGCCCCATCAAGTAGCCCCATCAAGTAACTCCCTCAAGTAACCTCATCAAGTAGCCCCATCAAGTAACTCCCTCAAGTAACCCTATCAAGTAGCCCCATCAAGTAACCCCATCAAGGAACCCCATCAAGTAACCCCCTCAAGTAACCCCCTCAAGTAACCTCATCAAGTAACCCACATCAAGTAACCCCTCAAGTAACCCCATCAAGTAACCCCATCAAGTAACCCCATCAAGTAAGGCCATCAAGTAACCCCATCAAGTAACCCCATCAAGCAACCCCATCAAGTAACCCCATCAAGTAACCCCATCAAGTAACCCCATCAAGTAAACCCATCAAGTAAAGCCATCAAGTAACCCCATCAAGTAGCACCATCAAGAAACCCCATCAAGTAACCCCATCAAGTAACCCCCTCAAGTAACCCCCCTCAAGTAACCCCATCAAGTAGCCCCATCAAGTAACCCCATCAAGTAACCCCCTCAAGTAACCCCCCTCAAGTAACCCCCTCAAGTAACTCCATCAAGTAACCCCATCATGTAACCCCCTCAAGTAACCCCATAAGTAACCCCATCAAGTAACCCCATCAAGTAACCCCATCAAGTAGCACCATCAAGAAACCCCATCAAGTAACCCTATCAAGTAACCCCCTCAAGTAACCTCCCTCAAGTAACCCCATCAAGTAGCCCCCCCATCAAGTAACCCCCTCAAGTAACCCCCCTCAAGTAACCCCCTCAAGTAACTCCATCAAGTAACCCCATCAAGTAACCCCCTCAAGTAACCCCATAAGTAACCCCATAAGTAACCCCCATCAAGTAACCACATCAAGTAACCCCATCAAGCAACCCCATCAAGTAGGCCCATCAAGAAACCCCATCACGTAACCCCATCAAGTAACCCCGTCAAGTAACCCCATCAAGTAACCCCCTCAAGTAACCCCATCAAGTAACCCCATCAAGTAACCCCATCAAGTAACCTCCTCAAGTAACCCCATCAAGTAACCCCATCAAGTAACCCCATCAAGTAACCCCATCAAGTAACCCCATCAAGTAAAACCATCAACTCCATCAAGTAACCCCATCAAGCAACCCCATCAAGTAGCCCCATCAAGTAACCCCATCAAGCAACCCCATCAAGTAACCCCATCAAGTAAAACCATCAACTCCATCAAGTAACCCCATCAAGCAACCCCATCAAGTAGCCCCATCAAGTAACCCCATCAAGTAACTCCCTAAAGTAGCCCCATCAAGTAACCCCATCAAGTAGCCCCATCAAGTAGCCCCATCAAGTAGCCCCATCAAGTAGCCCCATCAAGTAGCCCCATCAAGTAGCCCCATCAAGTAGCCCCATCAAGTAGCCCCATCAAGTAAGCCCATCAAGTAGCCCCATCAAGTAGCCCCATCAAGTAGCCCCATCAAGTAGCCCCATCAAGTAAGCCCATCAAGTAGCCCCATCAAGTAGCCCCATCAAGTAAGCCCATCAATAACCTCCTCCAAAGAAGAGTAAGTCAAGAATACTTAAGAAAGCGCCGCTCTCAGCACACACAACTTGTGCTTGGTTAAAGAAAGACAACCAACGTCTTAAGAAAGTGAAAGTGTTTTAACCTCCCCCTCCCCTTCCCTCACCCCCACCTCCCCTCCCCCACCCACCCCTCCCCCTCCACTTCCCTCACCCCCACATCCCCCTCCCTTTCCCTCACCCCCCACATCCCCCTCCCCTTCCCTCACCCCCCCACCTCCCCCTCCCCTTCCCTCTCCCCCCACCTCCCCCTACCCCCTCCCACCTTACTGACCACGGCAGAGCAGGCAACTGTCGACCTTCGTGACTGCGGATATAAGGTCCAATATTTATCTTTTTTATATCCCACCCCATCACCTGTTTAATACGTGCATGTGAGGTGCTGGATAATCCAGCAACTTTAATGTTGTGACTGGTAGTGGTACTGACAGCCTGACAGTTGTGACTGGTAGTAGTACTGACAGTCTGACAGTTGTGACTGGTAGGGGTACTGACAGTCTGACAGTTGTGACTGGTAGGGGCACTGACAGTCTGACAGTTGTGACTGGTAGGGGTACTGACAGTCTGACAGTTGTGACTGGTAGGGGTACTGACAGTCTGACAGTTGTGACTGGTAGGGGTACTGACAATCTGACAGTTGTGACTGGTAGTGGTACTGACAGTCTGACAGTTGTGACTGGTAGTGGTACTGACAGTCTGACAGTTGTGACTGGTATGGGTACTGACAGTCTGACAGTTGTGACTGGTAGGGGTACTGACAGTCTGACAGTTGTGACTGGTAGGGGTACTGACAGTCTGACAGTTGTGACTGGTAGTGCTACTGACAGTCTGACAGTTGTGACTGGTAGTGGTACTACAGTCTGACAGTTGTGACTGGTAGTGGTACTGACAGTCTGACAGTTGTGACTGGTAGGGGTACTGACAGTCTGACAGGTGTGACTGGTAGTGGTACTGACAGTCTGACAGCTGTGACTGGTAGGGGTACTGACAGTCTGACAGTTGTGACTGGTAGGGGTACTGACAGTCTGACAGTTGTGACTGGTAGGGGTACTGACAGTCTGACAGTTGTGACTGGTAGGGGTACTGACAGTCTGACAGTTGTGACTGGTAGGGGTACTGACAGTCTGACAGTTGTGACTGGTAGGGGTACTGACAGTCTGACAGTTGTGACTGGTAGGGGTACTGACAGTCTGACAGTTGTGACTGGTAGGGGTACTGACAGTCTGACAGTTGTGACTGGTAGTGCTACTGACAGTCTGACAGTTGTGACTGGTAGTGGTACTACAGTCTGACAGTTGTGACTGGTAGTGGTACTGACAGTCTGACAGTTGTGACTGGTAGGGGTACTGACAGTCTGACAGGTGTGACTGGTAGTGGTACTGACAGTCTGACAGCTGTGACTGGTAGGGGTACTGACAGTCTGACAGTTGTGACTGGTAGGGGTACTGACAGTCTGACAGTTGTGACTGGTAGGGGTACTGACAGTCTGACAGTTGTGACTGGTAGGGGTACTGACAGTCTGACAGTTGTGACTGGTAGGGGTACTGACAGTCTGACAGTTGTGACTGGTAGGGGTACTGACAGTCTGACAGTTGTGACTGGTAGGGGTACTGACAGTCTGACAGTTGTGACTGGTAGTGGTACTGACAGTCTGACAGTTGTGACTGGTAGTGGTACTGACAGTCTGACAGTTGTGACTGGTAGTGGTACTGACAGTCTGACAGTTGTGACTGGTAGTGGTACTGACAGTCTGACAGTTGTGACTGGTAGTGGTACTGACAGTCTGACAGTTGTGACTGGTAGTGGTACTGACAGTCTGACAGTTGTGACTGGTAGGGGTACTGACAGTCTGACAGGTGTGACTGGTAGTGGTACTGACAGTCTGACAGTTGTGACTGGTAGTGGTACTGACAGTCTGACAGCTGTGACTGGTAGGGGTACTGACAGTCTGACAGTAGTGACTGGTAGGGGTACTGACAGTCTGACAGTTGTGACTGGTAGGGGTACTGACAGTCTGACAGTTGTGACTGGTAGGGGTACTGACAGTCTGACAGTTGTGACTGGTAGGGGTACTGACAGTCTGACAGTTGTGACTGGTAGTGGTACTGACAGTCTGACAGTTGTGACTGGTAGTGGTACTGACAGTCTGACAGGTGTGACTGGTAGTGGTACTGACAGTCTGACAGTTGTGACTGGTCGTGGTACTGACAGTCTGACAGTTGTGACTGGTAGGGGTACTGACAGTTGTTACTGGTAGTGGTACTGACAGTCTGACAGTTGTGACTGGTAGAGGTACTGACAGTCTTACAGTTGTGACTGGTAGGGGTACTGACAGCCTGACAGCTGTGACTGGTGGTACTGACAGTATGATAGCCTGACAGCTGTGACTGGTGGTACTGACAGTATGATAGCCTGACAGCTGTGACTGGTGGTACTGACAGTCTGATAGCCTGACAGCTGTGACTGGTGGTACTGACAGTCTGATAGCCTGACAGCTGTGACTGGTGGTACTGACAGTCTGAGGACTCAGCTGCAGCTCCTGGCCCTCCCGACATCCTTCCCTCCTTTGGATCGAACCTGAATACATCGGGACGGGCAATTAAGATCGTCAATGGCAGACCATTTACAACACATCTGGGTCAATTTAACAACAAATATAGACAGGTCAGTGGACCATTTAAGAGAGGTCGATTAGAGGGCCATTTAATATACTTAGGTCAGTCAGTGGACCATTTAAGAGAGGTCGATCAGAGGGCCATTTAATATACTTAGGTCAGTCAGTGGACCATTTAAGAGAGGTCGATCAAAGGGCCATTTAATATACTTAGGTCAGTCAGTGGACCATTTAAGAGAGGTCGATCAGAGGGCCATTTAATATACTTAGGTCAGTCAGTGGACCATTTAAGAGAGGTCGATCAGAGGGCCATTTAATATACTTAGGTCAGTCAGTGGACCATTTAAGAGAGGTCGATCAGAGGGCCATTTAATATACTTAGGTCAGTCAGTGGACCATTTAAGAGAGGTCGATCAGAGGGCCATTTAATATACTTAGGTCAGTCAGTGGACTATTTAAGAGAGGTCGATCAGAGGACCATTTAAAAGGCTCGAGTTCAGCAGTTGGGAGGGAAGGCAGCCTCGCCCAGATGACTGTCAAATGTCAAGGCTAAAGTAACTGTCATGCCTGACTGTACTGGGTCAGTGTGGGAGGTGCCACCACTATGTTGACAACACTGCTGCCACCACTATGTTGACAACACTGCTGCCACCACTATGTTGACAACACTGCTGCCACCACTATGTTGACAACACTGCTGCCACCACTATGTTGACAACACTGCTGCCACAACTATGTTGACAACACTGCTGCCACCACTATGTTGACAACACTGCTGCCACCACTATGTTGACAACACTGCTGCCACCACTATGTTGACAACACTGCTGCCACCACTATGTTGACAACACTGCTGCCACCACTATGTTGACAACACTGCTGCCACCACTATGTTGACAACACTGCTGCCACCACTATGTTGACAACACTGCTGCCACCACAATGTTGACAACACTGCTGCCACCACTATGTTGACAACACTGCTGCCACCACTATGTTGACAACACTGCTGCCACCACTATGTTGACAACACTGCTGCCACCACTATGTTGACAACACTGCTGCCACCACTATGTTGACAACACTGCTGCCACCACTATGTTGACAACACTGCTGCCACCACTATGTTGACAACACTGCTGCCACCACTATGTTGACAACACTGCTGCCAACACTATGTTGACAACACTGCTGCCACCACTATGTTGACAACACTGCTGCCACCACTATGTTGACAACACTGCTGCCACCACTATGTTGACAACACTGCTGCCACCACTATGTTGACAACACTTCTGCCACCACTATGTTGATAACACTGATGACATCACTATGTTGACAACACTGATGCCATCACTATGTTGACAACAATGGTACCATCACTATGTTGACAACACTGCTGCCACCACTATGTTGACAACACTGGTGCCACCACTATGTTGACAACACTGCTAATACCACTATGTTGGCAACACTGCTGCCACCACTATATTGACAACACTGCTGCCACCACTAAGTTGGCAACACTGCTGCCACCACTATGTTGACAACACTGCTAATACCACTATGTTGGCAACACTGCTGCCACCACTACGTTGACAACACTGCTGACACCATGCTGGCAACACTTCTGCCACCACTATGCTGGCAACACTGCTGCTACCACTATGCTGACAACACCGCTGCTACCACTATGCTGACAACACTGCTGCCACCACTATGTTGACAACACTGCTAATACCACTATGTTGGCAACAGTGCTGCTACCACTATGTTGGCAACACTGCTGCTACCACTATGTTGGCAACACTGTTGCTATCACTATGTTGGCAACACTGCTGCTACCACTATGTTGGCAACACTGCTGCCACCACTATGCTGACAACACTGCTGCCACCACTATGCTGATAACACTGCTGCTACCACTATGCTGACACCACTGCTAATACCACTATGTTGACAACACTGCTAATACCACTATGCTAACAACACTGCTGCCACCACTGTGCTGACACCACTGCTAATACCACTATGTTGGCAACAGTGCTGCTACCACTATTCTGACAACACTGTTGCTACCACTATGTTGGCAACACTGTTGTTACCACTGTGTTGGCAACACTGCTGCTACCACTATGTTGGCAACACTGCTGCCACCACTATGCTGACAACACTGCTGCCACCACTATGCTGACAACACTGCTGCTACCACTATGCTGACACTGCTGCTACCACTATGCTGACAACACTGCTTCTACCACTATGCTGACAACACCGCTGCTACCACTATGCTGACAACACTGCTGCCACCACTATGTTGACAACACTGCTTCTACCACTATGTTGACAACACTGCTGCCACCACTATGTTGACAACACTGGTAATACCACTATGTTGACAACACTGCTGCTACCACTATGCTGACAACACTGCTTCTACCACTATGCTGACAACACCGCTGCTACCACTATGCTGACAACACTGCTGCCACCACTATGTTGACAACACTGGTAATACCACTATGTTGACAACACTGCTGCTACCACTATGCTGACAACACTGTTTCTACCACTATGCTGACAACACTGCTGCTACCACTATGCTGACAGCACTGCTTCTACCACTATGCTGACAACACCGCTGCTACCACTATGCTGACAACACTGCTGCCACCACTATGTTGACAACACTAATACCACTATGCTGACAACACTGCTAATACTACTATGCTGACAACACTGCTGCTACCACTATGCTGACAATACTACTGCCACCACTATGCTGACAACACTGCTAATACCATTATGTTGACAACACTGCTATCACTATGCTGACAACACTGCTGCTACCACTATGCTGACAATACTGCTTCCACCATTATGTTGACAACACTACTAATACCACTATGTTGGCAACACTGCTGCCACCACTATGCTGATAACACTGCTGCTACCACTATGCTGACAGCACTGCTGCTACCACTATGCTGACAGCACTGCTGCTACCACTATGCTGACAACACTGCTGCTACCACTATGCTGACAGCACTGCTGCTACCACTATGTTGAAAACACTGCTAATACCACTATGTTGACAACACTGCTGCCACCACTATGCTGACAACACTGCAATACTACTATGCTGACAACACTGCTGCTACCACTATGCTGACAACACTGCTGCCACCACTATGTTGACAACACTGCTGCTACCATTATGCTGACAACACTGCTGCCACCACTATCTTGGCAACACTAGTGAAACTGCCGAAACCCACCCTAACCCACCGTAATCCACTGGAACCCCCTTGAGCCCACCAGAAGCCCCTGGAGTCCACCAAAGCCCACCGGAAGCCAACGAAACCCACTGAAACCCACCAGAGGTCACCGGAACCCACTGGAGCCCACTAGAAGCAACCGGAACCCAATGATGGAAACTGTAACCCAATGGAACCCACCGGAGTCCATCGGAACCTACCGTAGCCTACCAAAAAGAACCCATCACCGCAGACACGAACCCACCGTAGCACACCATAACCCACCATGGCAAACATAAACCCATCATGTCACCGAACCCACCATAGCCCGTCAGAACCCACCATCGCACCGGACCCAAAATGGCATACCAGAACCCACCATGACATACCAGAACCCACCATAGTAAACACTAACTCATCATGGCCCATTAGAACCCTCTATGGTAAACAGTAACCCACCATGGTATACAGTAACCCACCATGGTAGACAGCAACCCACCATGGTATATAGTAACCCACCATGGTAGACAGTAACCCACCATGGTATATAGTAACCCACCATGGTAGACAGTAACCCACCATGGTATATAGTAACCCACCATGGTAGACAGTAACCCACCATGGTATATAGTAACCCACCATGGTATATAGTAACCAACCATGGTAGACAGTAACCCACCATGGTAGACAGTAACCCACCATGGTATATAGTAACCCACCATGGTAGACAGTAACCCACCATGGTAGACAGTAACCCACCATGGTAGACAGTAACCCACCATGGTATATAGTAACCCACCATGGTAGACAGTAACCCACCATGGTAGACAGTAACCCACCATGGTATATAGTAACCCACCATGGTAGACAGTAACCCACCATGGTAGACAGTAACCCACCATGGTAGACAGTAACCCACCATGGTATATAGTAACCCACCATGGTAGACAGTAAACCACCATGGTAGACAGTAACCCACCATGGTATATAGTAACCCACCATGGTAGACAGTAACCCACCATGGTATATAGTAACCCACCATGGTAGACAGTAACCCACCATGGTATATAGTAACCCACCATGGTAGACAGTAACCCACCATGGTAGACAGTAACCCGCTATGGTAGACAGTAACCCACCATGGTAGACAGTAACCCGCTATGGTAGACAGTTACCCGCCATGGTAGACAGTAGCCCGCCATGGTATATAGTAACCCACCATGGTAGACAGTAACCCACCATGGTATATAGTAACCCACCATGGTAGACAGTAACCCACCATGGTAGACAGTAACCCACCATGGTATATAGTAACCCACCATGGTAGACAGTAACCCACCATGGTAGACAGTAACCCACCATGGTAGACAGTAACCCACCATGGTATATAGTAACCCACCATGGTAGACAGTAACCCACCATGGTAGACAGTAACCCACCATGGTATATAGTAACCCACCATGGTAGACAGTAACCCACCATGGTAGACAGTAACCCACCATGGTAGACAGTAACCCACCATGGTATATAGTAACCCACCATGGTAGACAGTAACCCACCATGGTAGACAGTAACCCACCATGGTATATAGTAACCCACCATGGTAGACAGTAACCCACCATGGTATATAGTAACCCACCATGTTAGACAGTAACCCACCATGGTATATAGTAACCCACCATGGTAGACAGTAACCCACCATGGTAGACAGTAACCCGCTATGGTAGACAGTAACCCACCATGGTAGACAGTAACCCGCTATGGTAGACAGTTACCCGCCATGGTAGACAGTAACCCGCCATGGTATATAGTAACCCACCATGGTAGACAGTAACCCACCATGGTAGACAGTAACCCACCATGGTAGACAGTAACCCACCATGGTATATAGTAACCCACCATGGTAGACAGTAACCCACCATGGTATATAGTAACCCACCATGGTAGACAGTAACCCACCATGGTAGACAGTAACCCACCATGGTAGACAGTAACCCACCATGGTAGACAGTAACCCACCATAGTAGACAGTAACCCACCATGGTAGACAGTAACCCACCATGGTAGACAGTAACCCGCTATGGTAGACAGTAACCCACCATGGTAGACAGTAACCCACCATGGTAGACAGTAACCCGCTCTGGTAGACAGTTACCCGCCATGGTAGACAGTAGCCCGCCATGGTAGACAGTAACCCACCATGGTAGACAGTAACCCGCCATGGTACACAGTAACCCACCATAGTACACAGTAACCCACCATGGTAGACAGTAACCCACCATGGTAGACAGTAACCCGCTATGGTAGACAGTTACCCGCCATGGTAGACAGTAGCCCGCCATGGTATATAGTAACCCACCATGGTAGACAGTAACCCACCATGGTAGACAGTAACCCACCATGGTAGACAGTAACCCGCTATGGTAGACAGTTACCCGCCGTGGTAGACAGTAGCCCGCCATGGTATATAGTAACCCACCATGGTAGACAGTAACCCACCATGGTAGACAGTAACCCACCATGGTAGACAGTAACCTACCATGGTAGACAGTAACCCACCATGGTAGACAGTAACCCACCATGGTTACCTGGAGGTTACCTGGAGGTTATTCCGGGGATCAACGCCCCCGCGGCCCGGTCCACGACCAGGCCTCCCGATGGATCAGGGCCTGATCAACTAGGCTGTTACTGCTGGCCGCACGCAGTCCGACGTACGAGCCACAGCCCGGCTGATCCGGCACTGACTTTAGGTATCTGTCCAGCTCTCTCTTGAAGGCAGCCAGGGGTTTATTGGCAATTCCCCTAATGCTTGATGGGAGGCTGTTGAACAGTTTTGGGCCCCGGACACTTATGGTGTTTTCTCTTAGTGTACCAATGGCGCCCCTACTTTTTATTGGCGGCATTTTGCATCGCCTGCCCAGTCTTTTACTTTCGTAGGGAGTGATTTCTGTGTGCAGATTTGGGACCATTCCTTCCAAGATTTTCCAAGTGTAGATTATGATATATCTCTCCCTCCTGCGTTCCAACGAGTACAAGTCAAGTGCTTCCAAGCGTTCCCAGTAGTTAAGGTGCTTGACAGAACTTATACGTGCAGTAAAGGATCTCTGTACACTCTCTAGATCTGCGATTTCACCTGCTTTGAATGGAGATGTTAATGTACAGCAGTATTCCAGCCTAGAGAGAACAAGTGATTTGAAAAGGATCATCATGGGCTTGGCATCTCTCGTTTTGAAAGTTCTCATTATCCATCCTATCATTTTCTTTGCACGTGCGATCGTGGCACTGTTGTGATCCTTGAAAGTGAGATCCTCAGACATTACTACTCCCAGGTCCCTTACATTATTTTTCCGCTCTATTGTATGGCCGGAGTCAGTAGTATACTCTGTTCTAGTTATTATCTCCTCCAGTTTTCCATAACGGAGTAGTTGGAATTTGTCCTCATTGAACATCATATTGTTTACCGTTGCCCATGGTAGACAGTAACCTACCATGGTAGACAGTAGCCCGCCATGGTAGACAGTAACCCACCATGGTAGACAGTAACCCACCATGGTAGACAGTAACCCACCATGGTAGACAGTAACCTACCATGGTAGACAGTAACCCACCATGGTAGACAGTAACCCACCATGGTAGACAGTAACCCACCATGGTAGACAGTAACCCACCATGGTAGACAGTAACCCACCATGGTAGACAGTAACTCACCATGGTAGACAGTAACCCGCCATGGTAGACAGTAACCCACCATGGTAGACAGTAACCCACCATGGTAGACAGTAACCCACCATGGTAGACAGTAACCTACCATGGTAGACAGTAACCCACCATGGTAGACAGTAACTCACCATGGTAGACAGTAACCCACCATGGTAGACAGTAACCCACCATGGTAGACAGTAACGCACCATGGTAGACAGTAACCCACCATGGTAGACAGTAACCCACCATGGTAGACAGTAACCCACCATGGTAGACAGTAACCTACCATGGTAGACAGTAACCCACCATGGTAGACAGTAACCTACCATTGTAGACAGTAACCCACCATGGTAGACAGTAACCTACCATGGTAGACAGTAACCTACCATGGTAGACAGTAACCCGCCATGGTAGACAGTAACCCACCATGGTAGACAGTAACCTACCATGGTAGACAGTAACCCACCATGGTAGACAGTAACCCACCATGGTAGACAGTAACCTACCATGGTAGACAGTAACCCACCATGGTAGACAGTAACCTACCATGGTAGACAGTAACCTACCATGGTAGACAGTAACCCACCATGGTAGACAGTAACCTACCATGGTAGACAGTAACTCACCATGGTAGACAGTAACTCACCATGGTATATAGTAACCCACCATGGTAGACAGTAACCTACCATGGTAGACAGTAACCTACCATGGTAGACAGTAACTCACCATGGTAGATAGTAACCCGCCATGGTAGAGTAACCCACCATGGTAGACAGTAACTCACCATGGTAGACAGGAGCCCACCATGGTAGACAGTAACTCACCATGGTAGACAGGAGCCCACCATGGTAGACAGTAACTCACCATGGTAGACAGTAACTCACCATGGTAGAGTAACCCACCATGGTAGAGAATAACCCACCATGGTAGACAGTAACCCACCATGGCAGAGTAACTCACCATAGTAGACAGTAACCCATAATGGTAGAGAGTAACCCACCATGATAGACAGTAACCCACCATGGCAGACAGGAACCCATCATGGTAGACAATCCACCATGGTAGAGAGTAGCCCACCATGGTAGAGAGTAACCCACCATGGTAGAGAGTAACCCATCATGGTAGAGAGTAACCCATCATGGTAGAGTAATCCACCATGGTAGACAGTAGCCCATCGTGGTAGACAGTAACTCATCATGGTAGACAGTAACCCATCATGGTAGAGAGTAGCCTATCATGGTAGACTGTAACCCATGGTAGATTAACCCACCATGGTAGACTGTAACCCACCATGGTAGACAGTAACCCACCATGATAGATAGTAACCCACCATGGTAGACAGTAATCCACCATAGTAGACTGTAACCCATCATGGTAGACGGTAACTCACCATGGTAGAGAGTAACCCACCATGGTAGAGTAACCCACCATGACCCACTAGGATGCAGTACAAGTGATGGCTGTGAGTGTTCTTGCCACCACCACCAATACACTGGGTCTGGCTGCGTCACTTCACTGGGTCTGGCTGCGTCACTACACTGGGTCTGGCTGCGTCACTACACTGGGTCTGGCTGCGTCACTACACTGGGTCTGGCTGCGCCGCAACACTGGGTCTGGCTGCGTCACTACACTGGGTCTGGCTGCGTCACTACACTGGGTCTGGCTGCGTCACTACACTGGGTCTGGCTGCGTCACTACACTGGGTCTGGCTGCGTCACTACACTGGGTCTGGCTGCGTCACTACACTGGGTCTGGCTGCGTCACTACACTGGGTCTGGCTGCGCCGCAACACTGGGTCTGGCTGCGTCACTACACTGGGTCTGGCTGCGCCGCAACACTGGGTCTGGCTGCGTCACTACACTGGGTCTGGCTGCGTCACTACACTGGGTCTGGCTGCGCCGCAACACTGGGTCTGGCTGCGTCACTACACTGGGTCTGGCTGCGCCGCAACACTGGGTCTGGCTGCGTCACTACACTGGGTCTGGCTGCGTCACTACACTGGGTCTGGCTGCGTCACTACACTGGGTCTAGCTGCGTCACTACACTGGGTCTGGCTGCGCCGCAACACTGGGTCTGGCTGCGTCACTACACTGGGTCTGGCTGCGCCGCAACACTGGGTCTGGCTGCGTCACTACACTGGGTCTGGCTGCGCCGCAACACTGGGTCTGGCTGCGTCACTACACTGGGTCTGGCTGCGCCGCAACACTGGGTCTGGCTGCGTCACTACACTGGGTCTGGCTGCGCCGCAACACTGGGTCTGGCTGCGTCACTACACTGGGTCTGGCTGCGTCACTACACTGGGTCTGGCTGCGTCACTACACTGGGTCTGGCTGCGCCGCAACACTGGGTCTGGCTGCGTCACTACACTGGGTCTGGCTGCGCCGCAACACTGGGTCTAGCTGCGTCACTACACTGGGTCTGGCTGCGTCACTACACTGGGTCTGGCTGCGTCACTACACTGGGTCTGGCCGCGTCACTACACTGGGTCTGGCCGCGTCACTACACTGGGTCTGGCTGCGTCACTACACTGGGTCTGGCTGCGTCACTACACTGGGTCTGGCCGCGTCACTACACTGGGTCTGGCCGCGTCACTACACTGGGTCTGGCCGCGTCACTACACTGGGTCTGGCCGCGTCACTACACTGGGTCTGGCTGCGTCACTACACTGGGTCTGGCTGCGTCACTACACTGGGTCTGGCCGCGTCACTACACTGGGTCTGGCTGCGTCACTACACTGGGTCTGGCTGCGTCACTACACTGGGTCTGGCTGCGTCACTACACTGGGTCTGGCTGCGTCACAACACTGGGTCTGGCTGCGTCACAACACTGGGTCTGGCTGCGTCACTATACTGGGTCTAGCTGCGTCACTACACTGGGTCTGGCTGCGTCACTACACTGGGTCTGGCTGCGTCACTATACTGGGTCTTGCTGCGTCACTACACTGGGTCTAGCTGCGTCACTACACTGGGTCTGGCTGCGTCACTACACTGGGTCTGGCTGCGTCACAACACTGGGTCTGGCTGCGTCACTATACTGGGTCTAGCTGCGTCACTACACTGGGTCTGGCTGCGTCACTACACTGGGTCTAGCTGCGTCACTACACTGGGTCTGGCTGCGTCACTACACTGGGTCTGGCTGCGTCACTACACTGGGTCTGGCTGCGTCACAACACTGGGTCTGGCTGCGTCACTACACTGGGTCTAGCTGCGTCACTACACTGGGTCTGGCTGCGTCACTACACTGGGTCTGGCTGCGTCACTATACTGGGTCTGGCTGCGTCACTACACTGGGTCTAGCTGCGTCACTACACTGGTTCACCTTCACTCTGCCTCACAGAGGAAACGCCTCACCAAAGGTGCTGTTCTCACTACTGCTGTTACTGTTATTGCTGCTGTTACTGTTACTGACGCTGTTACCATTATTGCTGCTGTTGCTGCTGGTTTTGCTGCTGCTGCTGCTACTGTTACTGCTGCTGTTGCTGCTGTTACTGCTAATTTTACTGCTGCTGCTGCTGCTGTTACTACTGCTGTTGCTGCTGTTACTGCTGCTGTTGCTGCTAATTTTACTGGTGCTGCTGCTGTTACTACTGTTGTTACTACTGCTGTTACTGCTGCTGTTACTGCTGCTATTTTTTTTATTTTGACGCACCTATCGACTGTTATTGTTTCTATAGAAGCAATAATTTCTTTCACTGTTGTTATTGCTGTTGTTGCTGCTGTTACTGTTGTTGTTGCTGTTACTGCTGTTGTTGCTTCTGATACTGCTGTTGTTGCTTCTGATACTGCTGTTGTTGCTTCTGATACTGCTGTTGTTGCTTCTGATACTGCTGTTGTTGCTTCTGATACTGCTGTTGTTGCTTCTGATACTGCTGTTGTTGCTGCTGTTACTGTTGTTGCTGCTGTTACTGTTGTTGTTGCTGCTGTTACTGCTGTTGTTGCTGCTGTTACTGCTGTTGTTGCTTCTGATACTGCTGTTGTTGCTTCTAATACTGCTGTTGTTGCTGCTGTTACTGTTGTTGTTGCTGTTACTGCTGTTGTTGCTTCTAATACTGCTGTTGTTGCTGCTGTTACTGTTGTTGTTGCTGCTGTTACTGTTGTTGTTGCTGCTGTTACTGCTGTTGTTGCTGCTGTTGTTGCTTCGGATACTGCTGTTGTTGCTGCTGTTACTGTTGTTACTGCTGTTGCTGTCACTGTTGTTGCTGCTGTTACTGCTGTTCCTGTCACTGTTGTTGCTGTTACTGTTGTTGCTGCTGTTACTGTTGTTGCTGCTGTTGCTGCTTCTGTTACTGCTGTTGTTGCTTCTGTTACTGCTGTTGTTGCTTCTGTTACTGCTGTTGTTGCTGAACCAGACAACCATGAACCAGCAACTGAACCAGACAACCATGAACCAGGAACTGAACCAGACAACCATGAACCAGGAACTGAACCAGACAACCATGAACCAGCAACTGAACCAGACAACCATGAACCAGCAACTGAACCAGACAACCATGAACCAGCAACTGAACCAGACAACCATGAACCAGCAACTGAACCAGACAACCATGAACCAGCAACTGAACCAGACAACCATGAACCAGCAACTGAACCAGACAACCATGAACCAGCAACTGAACCAGACAACCATGAACCAGCAACTGAACCAGACAACCATGAACCAGGAACTGAACCAGACAACCATGAACCAGGAACTGAACCATTCTTGAGACAGAAAATTCCATGTTATAATTCACAATGTTAATCACTAACGATGCTGCTGTGTGTGTTCCTGTGACTCTCTCCTGCGAGTGCCTCAACTGGTAGCACTTTCTTCACACATCGGAAGGACCCGGCTTCAATCCCGGGACGAGGAGAGCCTGCTGCTACTACAGTTATTACCACCACTGTTGCTACTACCACCATCCCTACCACAACTACAACCACCACACGTGAACACAACACAAGCTGACACAACTACCATCCCTTCTGTAGTTATTACCACCACTACAACTACAACTACCACCATCACCACAAGTCTCCCCCCCTCCCCTCCTCTCCCCTAGGTATGCTGGGCGGAGTCCAACGACCAAAAAAATTACCTTCGCTAAGAAAAAAATTACTTTCTCCCTAAAGATGATTACATTACTTAAGTATCCCTTCCCTTCTCTCTCTCTCTCTCTCTCTCTCTCTCTCTCTCTCTCTCTCTCTCTCTCTCTCTCTCTCTCTCTCTCTCTCTCTCTCTCTCTCTCTCTCTCTCTCTCTCTCTCTCTCGATTTAAAATTTTCAGAAATTCCCTCTACATAGAAATACCGACTTTATTTCTTACTTTAGGTTTCAAGCCTATCGACTACACGAGCCTCAGTTGATCTAACATTCAGATTACTTTCTCAAAATAGGGATTAAACAAAATCTCTCAGTGTATATACACTGAGATATACGCACCTCTCAGTGTATATACAGCTATCAGTGTATATACACTGAGATATACGCACCTCTCAGTGTATATACACTGACATATACGCACCTCTCAGTGTATATACACTGACATATACACACCTCTCAGTGTATATACACTGACATATACGCACCTCTCAGTGTATATACACTGACATATACACACCTCTCAGTGTATATAATGTATAATGAAAGATACACACAACTCAGTGTATATACAATGAGATATATAAGTGTATAACTCATGCAGGTTTAGCCCTTCCCTTTGATAATAATAATAATAATAATAATAATAATAATAATAATAATAATAATAATAATAATAATCTGCCAGAAATATAATTTCAGGAATAATAAAACTCACTTTATTACTTAGACAAGAAACTGTTTACTTTCAAATATACAGCCAACCTGAGAGGATGAATGTACTCATCCAGACGTACTCATCCAGACGTACTCATCCAGACGTACTCATCCAGACGTACTCATCCAGACGTACTCATCCAGACGTACTCATCCAGACGTACTCATCCAGACGTACTCATCCAGACGTACTCATCCAGACGTACTCATCCAGACGTACTCATCCAGACGTACTCATCCAGACTTACTCACCCACTTACTCATCCAGACGTACTCACCCACTTACTCATCCAGACGTACTCATCCAGACGTACTCATCCAGACGTACTCATCCAGACATACTCATCCAGACGTACTCATCCAGACTTACTCATCCAGACATACTCATCCAGACGTACTCACCCAGCTAGTAGTATTTAACCGTGTTAACCCTAGCGCGTCAACAAGAGTTGAGACTCAGCTCCCGGTCCCAGCCTCTTAACCTCAAAATATTTGCTGTCAATATTCCGGTTCCTGACCTTCTGGATCCTGTTATACCTGCTCTGGAAACTGTGTATGGAGTTTGCCACACCTTACCCGGCTGATTGCACTGGTTCACCAGATCTTCCTAGGCAGGGAATCTTACTTCATCTTAAGTTGATCTCTATAGGCAGAACATCTTACTTCTTCAGCATCTTAAGAAGGTAGCTTACTTAAGTGGGTAAGTAAGCTTTTTTAAGTGGGTAAGTAAGCTTCATTCGGGAAAATTAAGACGATGTGTTTTACAGCTTTCTTTTCAATTGCTGGTAATGTTTGTAATAAGCGCAGCTTAATGACACAAACACCCCTTGAAGAAAAAAATTTAACTGAGATTAATTACCGGGAGGGGTTATTAACTCAACACACAGGATATATACACTGAGAGGTTGATTGCTTTCAGCGTATACATGTATATGCTGAGAGAGTGTGGCATGCTAAGAGTATGTCACATATCCATATAGTCATGCCTCCCGACCAGTGAACCAGATGCTAAGGGTATAATGAGTAGAGGACCCTTTGGTTCAACAAGGTACTAGCATAACAAGGAAGTCCGGCAAAGCTGTGAAGCGATGTGGTGCACTCGTGAATCAACATTAGCAGACTTACCTTCCAGTCTGGTCGAATGCAGGTCTCACTGTCTCTCTTGCTTGCAATTTATCTTACTGTACATTTCCTCTGTATATATTTTTCATACTAATGCTTGTTGTTTGATGAAGGAAATGTAAGTATTTACTCTGCTGCCTTTTGCTCGTTCCTCGTTTCTACCTTGGTTATCGTGTTACAACCAGGTGTGCGGGCCACTAGACTGCGATCGTAACAGAGGGTTTATTGGCGTTTCTTTGTTACGGATTAAAGTAATCTTGTCTGGTGGTGAGAAGGTTACGTGCAGCTTTGGTGATCCTGGTGTATCCGATAGGCTTTAAACCTCATTCATCAAGCAACCCATGATAACCTAAGTCAGCCATGCAGTGTGGCTTGATTCCACCTGGGTATTTTGATCCTCTTCTCAAAGATGCGACTTTAAACCAACAGTTAACACCCAGGTATATTAAAAATACTAACCCATATTAGTTAATTTATTATGTTTGTGTATTTCTTAAGTATAGTGATAGTTTATCTACTAACCATTTACTGCTGGACTCTAGCTCCATTGACAGAACGTTAGTTATATCTTATGAGTGTTTACCTGAGACTAGCAGAGCACTAACATCTGCGTACAATTGGTGTGAAGGGAACAGGACCAACATTCCCACTTTATAAACAGTTACAACGATCCAACACTAGGATATTAATCCTAAGATATTAACCCTATGACAGCCCAACAGATTCAAACTGCGTGATTCACCTTGAGGATAACTTGTTTCTTGTCACACCTTGTAAAACGCTTTCTTGATAGTTGTGACAGAATCCACAGGCATAACACCAGACACAAACATCTCTACGACATTCCCCGTGTCCGACTAAACCTTTACAAAAATTCAATGTATGTCAAAGGCCCTAAAATCTGGAATACCCTACCTGAGAACTCTAGAACTGCAGACACATTCATCACCTTCAAAACTACCATTAGAAAACATCTTATCTCCCTGATACACCCCGTCAACTAACTACACGAATACCACCTGGTGGTTCACACTTACACTCACTCACTCATTTGACCATAAACAGAAATATTAATCTCAGTCTTAAAATAATGAATCCTGTGATACTCCAATACTGAAACTATGTACTGTGCCAAAACAAAAGCATTC
Source organism: Cherax quadricarinatus (assembly GCF_038502225.1). NCBI lineage: Eukaryota > Metazoa > Arthropoda > Malacostraca > Decapoda > Parastacidae > Cherax > Cherax quadricarinatus. Next base: position 4,673,497 of record NC_091329.1, read on the forward strand.
ACATTGCTAAACTCACAAACTAGTATTTAGTCACTTAGCCATAATACCAACTTACCTCATAATTTGTAATATTTTACAATTAAGAATAAAACTAAGTATGCCCGAAATGCCTAGCCATGCTAAGCGTTCTAGTGGTACACTCTGTAATCACAATTTTACTACATGTAAACCACACAATAACCAAATTTCTGTAAACTCAGCATTGTAATCCTTATAGAGAATAAATAAACTTTGAGGATAATCCTCGTAGCTCAAGTGGTACAACGGAAAGGACCCTGGTTCAATCTTGGGCGGGGGTAAGACACATGAGCAAGTGGTGGGACTCCATCACGCATGCTAATGGGTTTCTTTATGCTTAACAATAATTTATTAGCCCGAGAGCTAGCACACTCATCTCACACACTGATGTCCGTGGTTCGATTCCCGGTAAGGGGGGGAAACATTAGGACGTTTTTTTTTCTAATTCGCCGGTGCTCTCCCGGCCCGGGTTTTTTCCAAGTAGTGGTGACCCGGCCTTGGCTCCCTATTTGGGGAGTATCTCGAGACCTAAGTCTCCCATGGGAGGAGGTACAAATACCCCCTCATCTTCGGAACCAAGTGTCCCCAGGCCTAGCCACAGTCCCCGCCCTCACGGGGCTCGTAGGGAGAAGCTAGGCCTTTGGTCTGCCATCTGCCCCGCCCCAAAGGGGCTCGTGGGGATGGCAGTCTTATGAGCTGCAGGTGATAGCAAGCTCAGGCCTTTAGGACGTGTTAGCAGTAAAATGGGTACCTAGGTGTTAGACGACTGGTGTGGGTCGCATCCTGGGGACAAAACTGACCTAATTTGCCCGAAATGCTCTGCATAACAAGGGGCTTTCTATATAGTAGTATGTTACTGATGTCAGTTATGGTCCGTATACCTTGTACATGTACTTTTAAAATAAAGATTATTATTATTATTATTATTATCGGCGTCTGCTCAGGTTTGTTTGGGTTTACCATCATCGTTTTCTACAATGTTTTGACGTGTAAAAGAAAACGATATTTTTCTTTTGAAGGGATAACATATATAAATTTAATTTCTTATTGCCTAATTATGAAAAAAAGATTTAAGATTAAAGATTTTATTTCTACACAAAGGTTACAATATATAATTACAATTTTGATTTGTTAAGTACAAAGTAAGCCACTGTCATGCCGGAGTGGCCTGGTGGCCTGGTGGCTAAAGCTCCCGCTTCACACACGGAGGGCCCGGGTTCGATTCCCGGCGGGTGGAAACATTTCGACACGTTTCCTTACACCTGTTGTCCTGTTCACCTAGCAGCAAATAGGTACCTGGGTGTTAGTCGACTGGTGTGGGTCGCATCCTGGGGGACAAGATTAAGGACCCCAATGGAAATAAGTTAGACAGTCCTCGATGACGCACTGACTTTCTTGGGTTATCCTGGGTGGCTAACCCTCCGGGGTTAAAAATCCGAACAAAATCTTATCTTATCTTATCTTATATTTAATTTAAGGCCTACACAGAGTTTCGCGAACATTTATAACTAAAAGAGTCTATTATATATAAGTCTTTGTACTGGAGGAAGTTTTAATTTGTGTGAACTGGGAAAAATGCTATTGTTTGGTTATGTTTTGACTCGGAAATAAACATAAAATTGGCCCATTTTAAACTTTTGCAGCAAGCCTAACTAATGCAAATAAGTCAACTTTATTTAGGTACAATTGCACAATTCTCCCATGAACTACAACCGTCTTACATAGTAACGTGTGTAACTTACCAAGGATAATCCAAAAAAGTCAAACAGTAACTTATTTCCAGTGGTGTCCGTTTAATACCTTACTATTAGCCTGTTAGATACAGAAGAAATCACTCATGATTGTTAACAATTATGAAAAATTAATTACTATAAAAGAAATAATCAAAATCGATAAACTGAGTAAATCAAATGCAAAATACTGAATTACATAAACATTAAGAAAAATCACCACAGGATATATACGCTGAATATGTATTTCTCTCAGCGTAGCCAGTGAAAGGCGTCGGTAAGATAACCAGAAGCTCCAGCTGTGGGTCATCATATGACTAAGACCCGCGTCAGGAAACACTTGTCCTGTTTCCTGACAAACCTTACCTAACCTAACCTATATGCTGAGTTTAATATTTACCCTATTTTAGGGATTTAAGTATTCTTGTCTGGTGGTGAAAGGTTGCGAGCAGCTTAAATCGCCCTCGTGTAGTCGATAGGCTTGAGACCCTCATTAACCAACTAAAAGAAAATTAAATGAAACAATTACTCGAGTATTAACTATATAAGAAATCATTTTCCTCCCTTTCTGTAGCTTCATTATTAAGAACTTTTTAATTCTTTTCCTAAACTGACGTATACTGAGACTAGTCTTGACTTGATCAGGCAGGTGTAACACTTTCAGTGCTGTGTAGTAGTAGTAATAATAATAATCTTTATTTCTACAAGTACATGTACACTGTATACAGGCCTAGCTGACATCAGTGACATATTATTATACAGAAAGCCCCTTGTTATGCAGAGCATTTCTAGAAAATTAGGTTTTGTCCATAGGATGCGACCCACACCAGTCGTCTAACACCCAGGTTCCTATTTTACTGCTAGGTGAACATGGACAGCAGGTGTCTTAAAGAAACACGTCCTACTGTTTCCACCTTTACCAGGGATTGAACCACAGACTTCAATCTTGTAGAAAGTACTTTCTATAAGACTGATGGACTGAACACATCGATTCCAGGCTGAGGGACTGATTACCTCAAACTCCTCCTCTGCTTTGTATTGGACTGATGAAGCCACTGTGTGGCGAAACGTTTCCTCAATAAAGATTTCCATATGTTGCATGTCTCAATCTTCAACTTATCGGTTTTCAAGACCATTTATCACTTCAATGTGTGAGTTGAGAGAGCTAGTAATGGAGCTAGTGTGAGTCCTGACCACCTACTGTAGGTACTACACAATTGTGGTCACTTCCCCTGGTACCATACTGCCTTTGGTTACTAACCTTAGAAAATTCACAAGACATTCTGAACACTGAATGTGAGTAATTTTGTAAACATGGGTCCGCTTCAGTTGTCTTACTGTATCTTCAAGATTAAACATTTCCAGTTGTAATTCATATTGGCCTACATGCTCTCTACGACCCAGCTCCGGGATGAATCTCACCGTCTTATTATGGGTAATTTGTAGCCTTACAGCCATTTTGTTAGAGCAGAGTACCATGAAGAACACAAATAAGAACTAGCTAGATATAGCGTCGTCCAAGCACTAGTAGGTAAACACTATGCCTGTCTATAGAGGAACACTAGCCTGGCATTTGTTTTGTTTTTTATTACATTATTGAGTAACAACTTTCCTGACATGCTGGGATCAAAGGGTATACCCAAATATTTCATTGAGGATACTGTTATGATGACTTCCCAGTTACACAATATGTTACAAATATTTACCTTTTTCCGTTTACTTTCTTGTGCCAGAGTAGGCGTCTGTTGTTTCCTAAGCTTTTCTTAGTTATCTGGTAACCATTTGCTGCACAATTCTAGTTTCAGTGATAGTATATAAGCTATATATTGTGGGTCTCTACATGAGATTAAAAGAGCATTGTCACCTGCATACAACATAAGTTTACACTTACGTTGATGAGCATATAATTCACATAACAGAAATAGTAAGGGACTCATAATAACTACTACCATGGGGAACTACGCATATTATCGGCAGTGGTTCTGACTATTATTGCTCTGGACAATTTGTTTCGTGTTCCTCTAGCAACACTTTAATCAGTCCACAGAGCCTATAATAATAATAATAATAATAATAATAATAATAATAATAATAATAATAATAATAATAATAATAATAATATTTCTACGAGTACATGTACAAAGTATACAGGACTAGATGACATCAATGACATACTAATATACAGAATGCCCCTTGTTATGCAGAGCATTTCGGTCAAAATACGTCAATCTTGTCCCAGGATGCGACCCACAACAGTCAACTAACATCCAGGTACCTTGGGGTACCCAGGTGTCGTAGGGAAACACGTCCTAATGTTTCCAACTGTACCGGGGATGTGCTAGGGATCGAGCTTGGAGTTTCTTATATAAATGATGCAAATAATGAATCAAATGCCTTTTGTAAGTCCAGTCACCATACCCAGATATTGCACATGTTTTATTCATCAGTAAAAATACCGAGATGCTCCAGCCGCGTCTTATTCATCAGTAAAAATACCCAGATGCTGCACCTGCATCTTATTCATCAGTAAAAATACCCAGATGCTGCACCTGCGTCTTATTCATCAGTAAAAATACCCAGATGCTGCACCTGCGTCTTATTCATCAGTAAAAATACCCAGATGCTGCACCTGCGTCTTATTCATCAGTAAAAAATACCCAGATGCTGCACCTGCGTCTTATTCATCAGTAAAAATACCCAGATGCTGCACCTGCGTCTTATTCATCAGTAAAAATACCCAGATGCTGCACCTGCGTCTTATTCATCAGTAAAAAATACCCAGATGCTGCACCTGCGTCTTATTCATCAGTAAAAAATACCCAGATGCTGCACCTGCGTCTTATTCATCAGTAAAAAATACCCAGATGCTGCACCTGCGTCTTATTCATCAGTAAAAATACCCAGATGCTGCACCTGCGTCTTATTTATCAGTAAAAATACCCAGATGCTGCACCTGCGTCTTATTCATCAGTAAAAAATACCCAGATGCTGCACCTGCGTCTTATTCATCAGTAAAAATACCCAGATACTGCAGGTGCGTCTTATCATACCTGTGAGATGGCTGCCGTGAATCACTCCGGCACAGTAATGGTGACGGTTACAATAACTATGAGGACTGACAACTCGTAACCCAAAGAAATCTAACTCATCAAGTAGTTAATGAGCAATGATGATCACATTTACACTGTACTTGTAGTGTACTTCGTCTTGTCCAACACAGTTGCGAGTTATGACGTGAAGGTCTACTTACAAGCGCTGCTCAGGAGACATCATCTTGGTGTTGATATTACTGGAACTGTAATAATGTTGGTACAATTACCGACAATATGTTAGGTAAAAGGACACATATGCAACTTTTGTGACATTTTTATTGTGGCGACGTTTCGCCACAATAAAAAATGTCGATTAGTGTCATTTTACGTAACATTATTGGAACTGTTTACTTCATGAGGCCAGCGGGTCACGTGACTGAATACTAGCTGCTGATTGGTTGACTCACTTCAACCTTAATATTTAACCAGAAACATTCATTCTCCCGTAAAAATAATTCTGTGGCTAATATCTCCCTCCCTCAAAAAATACCTAAGAAATATCTATTTTTGTCAGGCTATGGACATACTACTTCTAATACAAAGATGGAAATAAAAGGCGAGTTCGGTGGAGTACCTATAGTCAATATTAACATATTTTGTTTAAAGTGGCCAGAGTAGAATTTCTTTTACGTAATGTTGCATTTTACTACACCAAAAAAATATTACCCAGTAAAATCCATTATCTGATGACTTAATTATGTATGCACAATGAACACCGGTGGCCTGGTGGCTAGAGCTCCCGCTTCACACACGGAGGGCCCGGGTTCGATTCCCGGCGGGTCGAAACATTTCAACACGTTTCCTTGCACCTGTTGTCCTGTTCACCTAGCAACAAACAGGTACCTGGGTGTTAGTCGACTGGCGTGGGTGGCATCCTGGGGGACAAGATTGAGGACCCCAATGGAAATAAGTTAGACAGTCCTCGATGACGCACTGACTTTCTTGGGTTATCCTGGGTGGCTAACCCTCCGGGGTTAAAAATCCGAACGAAACCTTATCTTAACCCATAGTTTGGGCGGACCCACATGATGGGTCCAGGAACTGTACTTCAACATGTTCAGTCGAACATTAAAGTGGAAGAAGCGTTCCCAATATTTTTTTTCTGATACCTCTGTCATTTTTTCACCATATTTTAGCTACACTTTTCATATAAATAACAGAATCGACGTTACATTGTGTAGAAACCCTGCATTATTTCCAACTAGATCTCTAAACTGCATCTTAGGGGAAACTTAAGCAAAAATCTTTATATAGCAGGTTATTTGAATCCTAATAATAGACGTGATCTGCTTCAGGGTCGTGGCTCAGTGGTAGCGCACTCGGCAAACAACTTGAGAGAACCCGGGGTTCAATTCCCTGGCAGGGAAAGACGTATGGGTGTTGACCTGGTACTAAGTAGGTGCCTGGATGATGGCCGGCTCTAGTGGGTGGCATCCTGGGGAAGGGGATCAAAAGAATCCCCAGAGGAAATAAGCCGAATATAGTGGCTTTACTGGGTTATCTTTTATCTTCTTCTTCAGCTGCGTCTACTTAGTTAAGAATTAAAACGATGTTGGATTTCTTTTTTCATATATATATGAAGCGCTAAACCCGTGTGGGAAGGGGGTACCGGGGTTCATTCAGTTCAAGAAGTGTTGTGTGTAGTCTTGATCCTCCGTCTATTATGGTGGCTCCGGTCTCTGAACAACCAGGCTGTTGGTGTAAGTACCAGGAAGCAATCAACTTTCCCCGGTCTTCTGGGAAAGTCTCTCTTCAGTCCCTCAACACCAAGAACTACACGATTTCTTGAAAGTTATTTCTTTGGAATATTATTATTATTGCTATCATCATTATTACCATTATTTATGTATTCGAAGACAAGCTCTGACCCTGCATGTATATTCATGATAATAACAAATAATAATAATAATAATAATAATAATTAATAATAATAATAATAATAATAATAATAATAATAATAATAATAATAATAATAATAATAATAATAATAATAATAATAAATTCATTTTAAGTCTGTCCGTAATGCTGTGCATAACCAGGGACTTTCTATAAGGTATGCTTGTAATGTCAACCATTCCTGAATCAACAGTAAATTGTACTTCTTAGGAATTAAGTTTTTCATTTATCCTCGTTGGTTTTTCGACGATAATGTAAGCCTCGGGCCGACCAGTGACCAGCAAGTTGCAAGTATCCTGAATTCAGAACGTAGCAGATACCTTTTTTTACGACCACCCCCGCCCTTTCTCTCTCTCTCTCTCTAATGCTCACTACCGTTTATTATCTTTACTTCCATGGGTAATTGCAGTCAGATGCTCAGTGAGAGATATAGAGCGCGAGGAAGCTTGTCTGACCTCCTCAAAGGGGGATGGGATGTCGCGCCAGATGCACGATACTGGCGGCGCTCTGTAGCGTGACAACGTATCTCCAGCGGCAATGGACTTATAATACCGTTATCCCAGCCACCGCTACACCTTCATGGCTGCGAGCTTCACTATCCCAGCCTCCGCTACACCATCTCTCAACCCCGCTACGCTCTCGCACACACACATACACTCCCTCCTCCCTCATTTTGCATCGCGGCTCCATGAGTTCGGTTTCCTTCCAACGTGTCGGTCTTACTCTTGAAATTCAGTGTAACTAATCTGATACGTTTTCAGATTGTGGATGTGGTCAGGATATTCTGCAGACCGCCTTGCGTTGCAAAATATAGCCATACATTTCGTATTGAACAAAAATTTGCTTGGAAACTCGAAAAGGTAATGTGAAATGTATTTTCGTGTTTACTCAATCTCCTTAAAGCTGTGGTAGACTCTGGAAACTTCCGTGAAGTACACAAACAAGTTGTTGTGGATTTTTTTTTTTTTTTTGTTAATCAGTGCCATTCTGAACTTCATCTATAAATATCCCAGTTGTATAAACGGTGAAAAACATGGAAAACAAACTGTTGGTGAAGACTGGAGGTCCACTACGGTGGTTCAGACGTGATTTGGTGATGATGGTCATCCTCTCCCTCGTCCCTACAACCTCCGCCACCTCCTCCTACAGTGTCGTCTCTACCCAGAATGACCCACGTCACCTGCCCATTTCCAACGTTATGTCGGTGGATGAAAATTCTTTATTAGATCTCAAACAGGACTGGGACCAATCTCAAAACTTCCAGGAAGATGACTACCTCCTACAGGAAGACAAGTATCCTTCTCGAGACTCCCAGGAAGGAGACAGCCTGGTGCAGGGGGATGAATATCCTTCTCAAGACCCCCGGGAAAGCGAATACTTCCCTCAGGATGAGGAGGATCCCTCTCAGGTCCTTCAGAAAGGAAACTACGTCATGAAGAATGATGAACATTCTCAGGACTCCCAAGAAGAGAAGGCCCTCTCTCAGGGCCCTCAGGACGAAGATTTCTTCAGGCAGGATGACGAAGACTTCCATCTGGCAGCCATAATCTGGCCGGAAGAAGAGTATCCTACCAGCGACTTCGAAGAGGCACTTCGAGCCACGTTTACCTCAGAAGACGACAACGAAGCGCCCTTCGAGAAGCTAGTGGGATTCCAACCTTCCAGTGACCTCGAAGACATTCTTCTAGACTTGATCACTTCGGGAGATGCAGACGAGGCGTCTTCTGAGAGCCTAGAAGGAGACTTGGAAGCCACAGCTGCACCAGCAGACACCACCAACACGCAGCAACTGCTCAAGGAAGATACAATTTTGCAGTCAATAAGAAGCAAAGTGCTTTATTACCTAGGTGAGTCTCCGCTATGATAATAATAATAACGATGATGATAATTAGTTATCAATAATGATAATAAAATTTGAGATTATGAATAACTATATTGGCACCATAAATTTTTAATAATAATTTCGTAATTCTCTATTAAATAATATGTGCATATGTCGTGTCGAATAGGTAAAATTGGTCAATTAGCAAGAACTCATTTAAAATTGTCCTTTCTAAAATTTTCTCTTCTACGTTTAAAGATATTTTTTATTTAAATTAATGTAAATATTAATAATTTTGTACCAAAAGAACCTTAGAAAACTTACCTAGCCTTATTATAACAAGCGCAATTTAATTTAGCCTAATCCAACTAAATATATATTAGATAAGTTTACAATAATTTAATAAAAGATAAACACAATGAAATATATTTTTTTTCATTAGGTTCAGAATGATTTTTGCGAAATTATTGCATACACAAATTTTCGCTTGCCTCATTCAGCAAGAAGATCGTTGTTATTTAAGCCAAAATCGCAAGTTTTGCCTATTGGGCACGAGACACACACACACACACACACACACACACACACACACACACACACACACACACACACACACACACACACACACACACACACACACACACACACACACACACACACACACACACACACAAATATATATATATATATATATATATATATATATATATATATATATATATATATATATATATATATATATAGATATATATATATATATATATATATATGCAAGACAAGCCATACACGAAATTATACACACCTCTCTGCACCTGTATGTGTATGTATATACGAAGATAAATACACCTGTGTATATATACTCATTTATACACCTCTGTACATACTACAAAGATATACGAGTATACATACCTCTGTCGTGTATACACAATGACTCATGCAGGAAGGCATGCCATTGTTTGCTTAACATACTTAAACTGTCAAGATCATTAACCCCATCCTCTGGACTCTGGTGAAGGTGGGTGATAATGGTACTACTTCGATAGAACGTTAAAATCACACTCATTCCCAACCCATATCATCCCTCCATCTCTTGTGTATGGGATAAGCTACGTTGAGAGATGGTCATTACCAGGGAACGTTAACTCAGGATCTGCTGGAGCGACATCTTTGAAGCTGCTGTGTAAGCTAATGAATCTTTATTAGCAGATTACTGGATGGTATCCTCATTTCTCTACTGAAGCCTCCCAGCTTAGACTGACACCATTGAAGCCTCACAGCTCAGACTGACACCACTAAAGCCTCACGGCTCAGACTGACACCACTGAAGCCTCCCAGCTCAGACTGACACCACTGAAATCTCCCAGCTCTGGAAGACACTACTGAAGTCTAATCTCCCAGCTCAGGCTGAACCTACTGAAATCTCCCAGCTCAAGCCGACACATTTCATCCCTTGATGCATAAAATTCATTGTGTGTGATGGAATATGACGCTGAAACATAGAGAGGTTTAGTTCCCACTATGTAACTATCATAAACGTTAGGTTAGTGGTCACGAGAGGTCACGCTACCTGTCCTGTGACTGTCACCTGGGGAATTAAAGACTAAAGGTTCCTTATTTCAGTGCTTTCCTATATCCTTTCTAAATCTAAACTTATCTAATTTGAATCCATTATCGCGGGTTCTCTCTTGGAGAGATATCCTCAAGACCTTACAATGTATGTACCGAGTTAGGTTACATTTGGGTGTGCATGCAGAAAGCCCCTAGTATGCAGAACATTTCGGTCGTGTTACAGTATCACCATCACTCGCTTCTGTAGTGTTTCAGAATCAGGGTTTGTGATGATGAAGGGGGAATATATACTGTCACCAACTCACCCTCTGTCTCGCCTGTACAGAAGATACAGTAGTAATAGTATAACCAGAGCTTTGGTAAGTTGGGGGATCAAGAAGGATAGGTAAGGATATCAGGAGTCTCGATTCTTCCCTGTGAGAAATGAATCAGTTTCCTTTCTGTGTTAAAAAACCGTGATAGAACTTTCCCACAACTAAGCCATTGCGCTACTATATAATAAGACAAGTCAATGAACTTAGAATCAGTTTCTTTCAGAGAATCACAAAACTGGTGATGATTAAGCCCGTGAGATCGAATGAAATACTCTGTTGAAACAACAGGTTTGAGAAAGGAAGACATATCCACATACTTTCCGCATAATGCTTGCTGATGGATAACACAATACAGAAATATAGGCTTCGAGTATGCACCATCCTCACAAGCTTTCGTGATTTGTCCAACCGTACCTTTCTTCACCCCAGACATGTTCTTTCCTCAGTTAATTGTCACTCATTGCAGTTTATTCCACTCCAGATTATATTCTAATAAATTTTTTTGCAATTCTTTGAAGATGTCTTTTCTGGTTCTTTACTGTGCATGCTATGCACTGACATTGTCGATGCCATGGATGAATATTATGAGTTGCGATGTGTCACATTATTCGATTCATCGAGTGCTAGAGAATAAAACTGAAAGTTTTCGGCTTTGTCTGCAGTTTGATGCATTATATTGCATTCTGTACAAGAATGGTATGCAATACCGACAAGATGATATTTAGATACATATGTGTCTAAATATCACATTGCTTCCTACATCCTCAGTTCTACAAGTAACAATATTTGGCGCAAAACTGAGGATTTTGAACAGATTTGTTTTTTCTGGGCATAACTCTCCCACTGCTTCAACTCTTTGATCAGATCTTCTCTTTTAACTAACACATAAACTACTTTGTAACTGCCTCGGGTTAAAGTTACATTTTCAGCTCTCTTCTGCGTAAGAAAAAACTTGCTGGGAAAGCAATCTGTGTTGCAATGATTCAGTTTTTTTTTCCGAACGCTGTGTTCCAGTGGACTGGGAATAACTCGGTTATGTTTGGTCTCACAGTGTCGACGTATATTGTACTTCTTCAGAACTACAACAGTTTCGTGTATACGACACACAAGCCTTCATCACCTGCTTGTACAAAGAAGTACTTTACGCTCCATTCTTCATTAAACAGCGGCACTCACTCTGCACTGTTCTTTTCCTTTTACCTCCATAACTTAGGGTTTATCTGAAAAATGAAAGATTAGAACTAAAATTTGAACACATTTTCAAGTGACTGAAGTGATTGAAAATGAGAGTTTATTAGTTTTACTATTTATAAATGTTTCAAGTTGCTGTGGGTCGCATAAAATCTTGTGGAAGAGCGCAGTCTGGAGACCCCTGGCGTATGATGGTGTGTGTGGTGTTGTGTCAAGCATTGTAAAGATGACTGTGAAGACTGTACCACCCGGCAGACACACGTGTATACAGGATACATACCTCCATGATACTGAATCAGTGGTAGGCGCATTTTATTACCTGGAGTTTACCTGGAGAGAGTTCCGGGGGTCAACGCCCCCGTGGCCCGGTCTTTGACCAGGCCTCATGGTGGACCAGAGCCTGATCAACCAGGCTGTTACTGCTGGAGGCACGCAATCCAACGTACGAGCCACGAAAGCAAAAGACTCGGCAGACGATGCAACATCCCCCCAATGAAAAGCAGGGGTGTCACTAGCACGTTAAGAGACAATACAATAAGTGTCAGGGGCCCGAGATTGTTCAACTGCCTCCCAGCATACATAAGGGGGATTACCAATAGACCCCTGGCAGTCTTCAAGCAGGCACTGGACAAGCACCTAAAGTCGGTACCTGACCAGCCGGGCTGTGGCTCGTACGTTGGATTGCGTGCAGCCAGCAGTAACAGCCTGGTTGATCAGGCTCTGATCCACCAGGAGGCCTGGTCACAGACCGGGCCGAGGGGGGCGTTGACCCCCGAAACTCTCTCCAGATAAACTCCAGGTAACAGCCCGGCTGGTCAGGTACCGACTTGAGGTGCTTGTCCAGTAGCTGATTGAAGACAGCCAGGGGTCTATTGATAATCCCCCTTATGTATGCTGGGAGGCAGTTGAACAATCTCGGGCCCCTGACACTTATTGTACTGTCTCTTAACGTGCTAGTGACACCCCTGCTTTCCATTGGGGGGATGTTGCATCGTTTGCCGAGTCTTTTACTTTCGTTGTGAGTGATTTTCGTGTGCAAGTTCGGTACTAGCCCCTCTAGGATTTTCCAGGTGTATATAACCATGTATCTCTCCCGCCTGCGTTCCAGGGAGTACAGGTTCAGGAACTTCAAGCGGTCCCAGTAATTGAGGTGTTTTGTTTTTAAGGGCAGAATGCAAAATATTTGAGCTAGCTGAAAGGCGTCTGCTGGAGCTGGTGGTCAGCTGATCTGATCCTGAGGTGTTGTCTTGCCATAGGTGGTTTTCAGACGCTACTTGGTTAGATGTATGGTATCATCAATAAGGATGGTATTATCTGTCTTAAACATAGATTGGCTCTGGTGGTACCCATTCTTCTATATCTTCAGGGAGACCATTCATAATCTTTGGTCTAAAAATCTATAACGCCATCCTGGTCTCTGGACACCTCTTACTGAAAAGCAGTTTGGTTTTAGGACCCACAGAGGAACCCAACACACCATCAATATCAGTGCCGTTGACAACCTGTGTAAACAAGGCAACCTTGCCCTGACTGTGACTCGGGATGTACACAAAGCATTTGACAGCCTATGACACGACGCCCTTATATTTAAACTTGCTGACTTTTCTTAGATTGATACAAAACTTCTTAACAAGTAGAAGCATCATCCCTACCTTCAACTGTCAGAAGGCAGTCATTCACACCAACAGCTGGAGTGCCACAAGGATCATGCTTGAGTCCCATTCTCTTCATTATATATGTAAATCACCTTCCCCAACCTGACAGTTGAAGGTAGGGATGATGCTTCTACTTGTTAAGAAGTTTTGTATCAATCTAAGAAAAGTCAGCAAGTTTAAATATAAGGGCGTCGTGTCATAGGCTGTCAAATCATACATAATAATCATACAGAATGTAATTGTCACATTGAATGTAACTGCCATACAGAATAAGGCTGCAGTACGCCGGAAATATGCCCTATTTTTGTCCACAAAGCCCTATAGAGCCCTTATAGTGGGAGTGACGTGATGCTAAAGGGCTCATCGTCCTAGAAAATTGAACTGCACCTCTTCTTCCTCGGATTAAACCTAATTCTCTTCGAACATAATAACAACAAAACAATAACGACAATAATAATAATTTTTATTATTATTTCCAGAGCGCGAGGGACAGCACTTAGGTAGAGAGTACAACAACATGAACCTGCCTTCCGTAGAGGTGGCCCTACTCTCCCTCGCCTTCCTCACTTTCGTTGTATTCATCGTTGACCTGGTCCAGGTACGTTCTGATGAACCCTCGTCCATAACTGAACAACGCACGGAGAGGCCTTCGAAGTACGTGTTATTTATTTTTTATGTACATTTTCCATCGCATTTACAGGGAAAACTTACATTATATAAGAGAAGCTCCATAAGAGAGAAAACTGTGATATATGTATATATATATATAAATTATTTGTATTACCCTCCCTCCCCAGGACCTGCTGACTGGCAGCAGCAGCAGCGGGCGCAAGCGTGCTGCTGACGACGCTGACGACAGCTTGGCTGATCTGATTGTGCTGACGCTGTCGTCGCTTGACACCGTCTCCTACGGCAGGGAACACCCGGACTGTGGCAGGAAGCTGCTGTGTCACCTCAACCGCTCTGGCTGGCACAGTGGAGTCCTCGGAACCGCCTCCAACTACTTCGTCAGGTGTGTGTTCTGGAGTTTTTTTGTGGAGTCACCCAGGGGAGAGATAAAAAGGTGGGAGAGACATGATATGAGAGGTATGAGAGAAAAGGAGAAGTGAGGGAAACATGGAGAGGCAAGAGAAAGGGCTCGATACGGCGTACACTGTCAGTGGCCCTATAAACCCCAGCAGAAGAAGAGACGTAAACAGGTGATAAATGAAGACAGTTTAAGATAGCTGAGTAGAGAGATTGATGTTGATGTTATACCATTTTAATGTTCAGAGATGTTGATAAATGGTTTAGAGAACCGATAAGTTCATAAATTAGACACATGTGCAAAGCTTTGGTATTTCTACTATGGGAACGTTTCGCCACACAGCGGCTTCCTCAGTCCAATACAGAGAAGAATGGCTGAAGATCGGGAGTTTGAGGTAATCAGTCCCTCAGCCTGGAGACTCCAGGCTGAGGGACCGATTAAATCAAACTCCTTCCGATCTTCACCATTCTTCTGTGTATCGGACTGAGAAAGCCACTTTGTAGCGAAACGTCTCCACACTGAAGATACCCAAGTGTTGCATACATAGCTGATTATCAATATAGAGATGTATGATCCATTTTTCCCCATAAAGATATGTGCAGATCCACCCACTCCCCATCACGTATTGACTCATCCCTCCCCCCTTCCCCGTGGACACGTCCCGGCTGACCCCGTGCTCTGCTCCCCAGCCTGGTGTTGACAGTGTTCTCGCCAGCCTCAGACTTCCAAAGGTACGTGGACGCCGCCGACTATGGTCGCCAGAACGACGAGTGTGCTGACCGCTATTCTTCCTGCCCGTCCGTCCTGGGTGACCTGCTGCCCTCTACCCCGTGATCTGCTGCCCTCTACCCTGTGATCTGCTGCCCTCTACCCTGTGATCTGCTGCCCTCTACCCCGTGATCTGCTGCCCTCTACCCTGTGATCTGCTGCCCTCTACCCTGTGATCTGCTGCCCTCTACCCCGTGATCTGCTGCCCTCTACCCTGTGATCTGTTGCCCTCTACCTCGTGATCTGCTGCCCTCTACCCTGTGATCTGCTGCCCTCTACCCCGTGATCTGCTGCCCTCTACCCTGTGATCTGCTGCCCTCTACCTCGTGATCTGCTGCCCTCTACCCCGTGATCTGCTGTCCCCCTGACCACCACCACTCCTGCCCGTCCGTCCTGGGTGACCTGCTGCATTCCACCCCGTGACCTGACCCTTCTGACCACTACTCATCCTTCCCCTTCATCCATGCAGCAACAGAGGTTGACACTCTCACTAAAACGGTAGTCGTTCTCACTACAAGAACGGCAGTCATTCTCACTACAAGAACAGCAGTCGTTCTCACTACAAGAACGGCAGTCATTCTCACTACAAGAACGGCAGTCGTTCTCAATACATCAACACCTAAGCGATATGACTAGACTAACCATTACACTAGTCATGCATTTAACTAAACTAACTTCGAATGACTGATGGTTAGGTATGCTTGTTATTGACGTGTGTGACTCGCCTAGTTGTGATTGCAGGGGTCGAGTTACAGCTCTTGGCCCCGTGTGTGTGTGCTTTGTAATGTTTATACTAAGTACGTGAAGATATTTACTTGCGTACGTTGATGTACATATATATTTTAACTTATTTATAAGTAGTGTAATTATGTTTGCGTGTGTGTGTTGATCTCACCAACTAACAGCATCCTTGATGCACAGTGTGACTCTGTAATACACACTAAATGTAAGGCCTTAGTACACGCCTGGTGTAATACCACACAGGGTATTCATGAGTCACCTAGTGTGATCCCTCAGTGTAATCCTTCACTGCCGCCTAGTGTGATCCCTCAGTGTATCCTTCAGTACCGCCTAGTGTAATTCCTCAGTACCGCCTAGCGTCATCCATCTCTACCGCCTAGTGTGATCCCTCAGTATAATGCCTCAGTAACGCCTAGTGTGATCCCTCAGTATAATGCCTCAGTAACACCTAGTGTGATCCCTCAGTATAATGCCTTAGTAACGCCTAGTGTGATCCCTCAGTATAATGCCTCAGTAACACCTAGTGTGATCCCTCAGTATAATGCCTTAGTAACGCCTAGTGTGATCCCTCAGTATAATGCCTCAGTAACGCCTAGTGTGATCCCTCAGTATAATGCCTTAGTAACACCTAATGTGATCCCTCAGTATAATGCCTTAGTAACGCCTAGTGTGATCCTCAGTATAATGCCTTAGTAACGCCTAGTGTGATCCCTCAGCATAATGCCTCAGTAACACCTAGTGTGATCCCTCAGTATAATGCCTTAGTAACGCCTAGTGTGATCCCTCAGTATAATGCCTTAGTAACGCCTAGTGTGATCCCTCAGTATAATGCCTCAGTAACGCCTAGTGTGATCCCTCAGTATAATGCCTTAGTAACACCTAGTGTGATCCCTCAGTATAATGCCTTAGTAACGCCTAGTGTGATCCCTCAGTATAATGCCTCAGTAACGCCTAGTGTGATCCCTCAGTATAATGCCTTAGTAACGCCTAGTGTGATCCCTCAGTATAATGCCTCAGTAACACCTAGTGTGATCCCTCAGTATAATGCCTTAGTAACGCCTAGTGTGATCCCTCAGTATAATGCCTCAGTAACACCTAGTGTGATCCCTCAGTATAATGCCTTAGTAACGCCTAGTGTGATCCCTCAGTATAATGCCTCAGTAACGCCTAGTGTGATCCCTCAGTATAATGCCTTAGTAACACCTAGTGTGATCCCTCAGTATAATGCCTTAGTAACGCCTAGTGTGATCCTCAGTATAATGCCTTAGTAACGCCTAGTGTGATCCCTCAGCATAATGCCTCAGTAACACCTAGTGTGATCCCTCAGTATAATGCCTTAGTAACGCCTAGTGTGATCCCTCAGTATAATGCCTTAGTAACGCCTAGTGTGATCCCTCAGTATAATGCCTCAGTAACGCCTAGTGTGATCCCTCAGTATAATGCCTTAGTAACACCTAGTGTGATCCCTCAGTATAATGCCTTAGTAACGCCTAGTGTGATCCCTCAGTATAATGCCTCAGTAACGCCTAGTGTGATCCCTCAGTATAATGCCTTAGTAACGCCTAGTGTGATCCCTCAGTATAATGCCTCAGTAACACCTAGTGTGATCCCTCAGTATAATGCCTTAGTAACGCCTAGTGTGATCCCTCAGTATAATGCCTCAGTAACGCCTAGTGTGATCCCTCAGTATAATGCCTTAGTAACGCCTAGTGTGATCCCTCAGTATAATGCCTCAGTAACGCCTAGTGTGATCCCTCAGTATAATGCCTTAGTAACGCCTAGTGTGATCCCTCAGTATAATGCCTCAGTAACGCCTAGTGTGATCCCTCAGTATAATGCCTTAGTAACGCCTAGTGTGATCCCTCAGTATAATGCCTCAGTAACACCTAGTGTGATCCCTCAGTATAATGCCTTAGTAACGCCTAGTGTGATCCCTCAGTATAATGCCTCAGTAACACCTAGTGTGATCCCTCAGTATAATGCCTTAGTAACACCTAGTGTGATCCCTCAGTATAATGCCTCAGTAACGCCTAGTGTGATCCCTCAGTATAATGCCTCAGTAACGCCTAGTGTGATCCCTCAGTATAATGCCTCAGTAACGCCTAGTGTGATCCCTCAGTATAATGCCTTAGTAACGCCTAGTGTGATCCCTCAATATAATGCCTCAGTAACGCCTAGTGTGATCCCTCAGTATAATGCCTTAGTAACGCCTAGTGTGATCCCTCAGTATAATGCCTTAGTAACGCCTAGTGTGATCCCTCAGTATAATGCCTTAGTAACGCCTAGTGTGATCACTCAGTATAATGCCTCAGTAACACCTAGTGTGATCCCTCAGTATAATGCCTTAGTAACGCCTAGTGTGATCCCTCAGTATAATGCCTCAGTAACACCTAGTGTGATCCCTCAGTATAATGCCTCAGTAACGCCTAGTGTGATCCCTCAGTATAATGCCTTAGTAACACCTAGTGTGATCCCTCAGTATAATGCCTCAGTAACACCTAGTGTGATCCCTCAGTATAATGCCTTAGTAACACCTAGTGTGATCCCTCAGTATAATGCCTCAGTAACACCTAGTGTGATCCCTCAGTATAATGCCTTAGTAACACCTAGTGTGATCCCTCAGTATAATGCCTCAATAACACCTAGTGTGATCCCTCAGTATAATGCCTCAGTAACGCCTAGTGTGATCCCTCAGTATAATGCCTCAGTAACACCTAGTGTGATCCCTCAGTATAATGCCTTAGTAACACCTAGTGTGATCCCTCAGTATAATGCCTCAGTAACACCTAGTGTGATCCCTCAGTATAATGCCTCAGTAACGCCTAGTGTGATCCCTCAGTATAATGCCTCAGTAACACCTAGTGTGATCCCTCAGTATAATGCCTCAGTAACACCTAGTGTGATCCCTCAGTATAATGCCTCAGTAACACCTAGTGTGATCCCTCAGTATAATGCCTCAGTAACACCTAGTGTGATCCCTCAGTATAATGCCTCAGTAACACCTAGTGTGATCCCTCAGTATAATGCCTCAGTAACGCCTAGTGTGATCCCTCAGTATAATGCCTCAGTAACACCTAGTGTGATCCCTCAGTATAATCTTCAGTACACAGTGTAAACTCACACGCTATAAGACCTCATTTACACACAAATTAAATAAATATATTTAATGTATGAAGACTTCAATAAAATATAACCATAACTGTTTATATTGTCCTGCCTCGCCACAAGATGTTACCATGGTAACAACTGTGTTACGAGTCTCACAATGGTACATTTGGAGGCTCCGAGATATTAGGTTAAGTCAGGTAATATTTGTCAGAAAACAGGACAAGTGTTTCCTAATGTGGGTCTTTGTCAGGTGACCCACAGCTGGAGCTTTTGGTCATCTGACAGAGGCCTTCCACTGGCTATTTTTTTTTTTTTATTCACCGGTATTCTCCCGGCCCGGGTCTTTTCCAAGTAGTGGTGACCCGGCCTTGGCTCCCTATCTGGGGAGTGTCTCGAGACTTAAGTCTACCATGGGAGGAGGTACAAGTACCCCCTCATCTTTGGGACCAACTGTCCCCAGGCTTAGCCACATTCCCCGCCCTCACGGGGCTCGTAGGGAGAAGCTAGGCCTCTGGTCTGCCATCTGCCCCGCCCCAAAGGGGCTCGTGGGGATGGCAGTCTTGTGAGCTGCAGGTGGTAGCAAGCTCAGGCCTCTTGTGTACTCCACTGGCTACAAAAACAATACTAGGATACCTACATGCATACACAAAAAATATGCTAAAAAATATATATATGCTAAAATACAAAACTGTTAACATAGATTTAAAATGTACAGAAGTACACAAAAAGTATTTTTATATTTCTAAATAACCATAAAAAATAAAAGTCGATTTGCATTCACGAAATTTATATAAACTCAAACATGTCTGAAAAAACTGACAAAATAAACAATAATGTGTATACAAACATATAAATCAGCATATATTTTACACATACAGATTCTGTATGTTCTGGTGAGTATATTTCTTTTGATGTGTAGGTGTATATATACATCCCAACCTGTTCACCTAGCAGTAAGTAGGTACCCGGGTGTTAGTCGACTGGTGTGGGGTCGCATCCTGGGGGGACAAAATTAACCCAAGTTGAGGGAAATGCTCTGCATAACACAGGGCTTTCTATATAGTATGTCACTGATGTCTGCTGTGGTCTGTATAAGTTGTGTCATGTAGAAATAAACGTTATTATTATTATTATTATTATTATTAGAATTATTATTTAACCTGTCCATAGTTGGGATTAAAAAAACTGACTGATGACGAGCAGGTATATATATTTCTCAGTGTATATACACTGAGGCGTATATTTCTCATTATATATACACTGAAATAATTGTTTTTGTGTATGCCTCAGTATATATACCTTGTATATAACTCTGTATATATACTAAGGTATTCCTGTATATGCACAGACATATATATATTTCAACAAATATAATGATGTATCTTATGAACCGAGAGATGTATATCTCAGAGTATACAGAGAGGTATGCATTTATCGGTGTATATTTCACGCTGCCTTTTTCAGTATATATACCTTCAGAGTTTACATTATATTTCATGATCCTCGTGCAGTGGATAGGTTTCAAACCTAACCACGTCACAGAAGATGACACAGTTAACGGCATTCGTATATTTATATAAAATAACACCAATCTATAATGGCTAGTTAATATATTCTATAAAAAACAGTTGAATACTCGTGAGAAAAATATTTTATATCAGTTTATGCTCACTTATAAGTACATGTGAAGGAAAAAAACATTTGTAGGGTTTAATACTATTTTTGTTTTATTGGGGAAACAAGAGGTAAACCAGTGTGGGTTTTATGACTGGCGGCAGCTGACCACTGTGTATGTATACTATATATATATTGGTCAATATACTATATATACTGGTCAATATACCAGATTTACTGGTCTGTATACTTAGATTAATAACAACACTGTGACTAGTCAAGGAGTCGAACCCATGCTGCTTCGGGACTAGTTGCAGTGTTGTTGTGGAAAATACATCCCCCCAGTACCAACAATACCACCAGTCCGATAACATTCTTCTTTGAAAATATACAGGGTCTAAAGCCAGCAACAAACAACAAAATACCTTTCATCCGTGGACTGCTTGCAGAGGCAAAGGCAATGTTCGCGGCTTTCACTGAGACCCACATAAAGGATCACTTGGACAACGAAATATGGATCCCAGGTTACAACCTATACAGATGTGACAGAGTGAACAGGCAAAAGAGGGGGGGGGGTTGGCCTGTATATTGCAGAGTCACTTGTTTGCACAGAACTGCTAAATGCCTCAGATGATGTAGTGGAAGTTTTAGCAGTAAAGGTCGAGAACCAAAACCTAGTCATTGTGGTAGTCTACAAGCCTCCGGATGCAACATCCCAGCAATTCCAGGAACAGCTGTTAAAAATTGACCACTGTCTGGAAAATCTTCCAGCTCCTGCACCCAAAATCTTGCTCCTGGGGGATTTCAACTTAAGGCACCTAAAATGGAGGAATATAGCAAATAATATTGTTGCAGTAATAACACCAGGAGGCAGCTCTGATGAAAACTCACACTCACACGAGCTTTTAAATCTCTGCACAAAATTCAATTTAAACCAGCAAATAATAGAGCCTACTAGACTGGAGAATACACTAGACCTCATCTTCACTAACAATGATGATCTGATAAGAAATGTCACCATATCAAAAACAATATACTCAGATCACAACATAATTGAGGTTCAGACATGTATGCGTGGAGCCCCTGACCGACATAATGAGACTAGTCACGAGGGAGCATTCACCAAATTCAACTTCAATAACAAAAACATAAAGTGGGACCAAGTAAACCAAGTCCTAACCGATATAAGCTGGGAAGATATACTCAGCAACACAGACCCCAACGTATGCCTAGAACAGATTAACCTGGTGGCACTCGATGTATGCACAAGGCTTATTCCTCTAAGAAAAAGGAGGAGTAGATGTAAAATAGAAAGAGACAGGCGCTCCCTTTACAGGCGACGGAAAAGAATAACAGAGCGGCTAAAAGAGGTCAATATATCTGAAATGCGTAGGGAGACACTGGTCAGAGAAATAGCAAGCATCGAACTTAAGCTAAAGGAAGAACTAAAAGCCATAAATGAAATCGAAAGAAACCCAAAGTATTTCTTCTCCTATGCCAAATCAAAGTCGAGAACAACATCCAGTATTGGGCCCCTACTTAAACAAGATGGGTCCTACACAGATGACAGCAAGGAAATGAGTGAGCTACTCAAGTCCCAATATGACTCAGTTTTTAGCAAGCCGCTAACCAGACTGAGAGTCGAAGATCAAAACGAATTTTTTATGAGAGAGCCACAAAATTTGGTTAACACAAGCCTATCCAATGTTATCCTGACGCCAAATAAGAGAGAGATTTCGTTCGGATTTTTAACCCCGGGGGGTTAGCCACCCAGGATAACCCAAGAAAGTCAGTGCGTCATCGAGGACTGTCTAACTTATTTCCATTGGGGTCCTTAATCTTGTCCCCCAGGATGCGACCCACACCAGTCGACTAACACCCAGGTACCTATTTGCTGCTAGGTGAACAGGACAACAGGTGTAAGGAAACGTGTCGAATGTTTCCACCCGCCGGGAATCGAACCCGGGCCCTCCGAGTGTGAAGCGGGAGCTTTAGCCACCAGGCCACCGGGCCACTTCGAACTTCGACTTCGAACAGGCGATAAATGACATGCCCATGCACTCTGCCCCAGGGACAGACTCATGGAACTCCGTGTTCATCAAGAACTGCAAGAAGCCCCTATCACGAGCCTTTTCCATCCTATGGAGAGGGAGCATGGACACGGGGGTCGTCCCACAGTTACTAAAAACAACAGACGTAGCCCCACTCCACAAAGGGGGCAGTAAAGCAACAGCAAAGAACTACAGACCGATAGCACTAACATCCCATATCATAAAAATCTTTGAAAGGGTCCTAAGAAGCAAGATCACCACCCATCTAGAGACCCATCAGTTACACAACCCAGGGCAACATGGGTTTAGAACAGGTCGCTCCTGTCTGTCTCAACTATTGGATCACTACGACAAGGTCCTAAATGCACTAGAAGATAAAAAGAATGCAGATGTAATATATACAGACTTTGCAAAAGCCTTCGACAAGTGTGACCATGGCGTAATAGCGCACAAAATGCGTGCTAAAGGGATAACAGGAAAAGTCAGTCGATGGATCTATAATTTCCTCACTAACAGAACACAGAGAGTAGTCGTCAACAGAGTAAAGTCCGAGGCAGCTACGGTGAAAAGCTCTGTTCCACAAGGCACCGTACTCGCTCCCATCTTGTTCCTCATCCTCATATCTGACATAGACAAGGATGTCAGCCACAGCACCGTGTCTTCCTTTGCAGATGACACCCGAATCTGCATGACAGTGTCTTCCATTGCAGACACTGCAAGGCTCCAGGCGGACATCAACCAAATCTTTCAGTGGGCTGCAGAAAACAATATGAAGTTCAACGATGAGAAATTTCAATTACTCAGATATGGTAAACACGAGGAAATTAAATCTTCATCAGAGTAAAAAACAAATTCTGGCCACAAAATAGAGCGAAACACCAACGTCAAAGACCTGAGAGTGATTATGTCGGAGGATCTCACCTTCAAGGACCATAACATTGTATCAATCGCATCTGCTAGAAAAATGACAGGATGGATAATGAGAACCTTCAAAACTAGGGAGGCCAAGCCCATGATGACACTCTTCAGGTCACTTGTTCTATCTAGGCTGGAATATTGCTGCACACTAACAGCACCTTTCAAGGCAGGTGAAATTGCTGACCTAGAAAATGTACAGAGAACCTTCACGGCGCACATAACGGAGATAAAACACCTCAGTTACTGGGAGCGCTTGAGGTTCCTGAACCTGTATTCCCTGGAACGCAGGCGGGAGAGATACATGATTATATACACCTGGAAAATCCTAGAGGGACTAGTACCGAACTTGCACACGAAAATCACTCACTACGAAAGCAAAAGACTTGGCAGACGATGCAACATCCCCCCAATGAAAAGCAGGGGTATCACTAGCACGTTAAGAGACCATACAATAAGTGTCAGGGGCCCGAGACTGTTCAACTGCCTCCCAGCATACATAAGGGGGATTACCAACAGACCCCTGGCAGTCTTCAAGCTGGCACTGGACAAGCACCTAAAGTCGGTTCCTGACCAGCCGGGCTGTGGCTTGTACGTTGGTTTGTGTGCAGCCAGCAGCAACAGCCTGGTTGATCAGGCTCTGATCCACCAGGAGGCCTGGTCACAGACCGGGCCGCGGGGGCGTTGACCCCCGGAACTCTCTCCAGGTAAACTCCAAGTGAACTGTATATATTTTCCAGAAATACGGTAATTTATAGGTAAATAGATGCCCTATATTGTATTTTTAAAAGAAGTATGTTATCGAAAATGGGAAACCTGCGGCTGTGGAGGGGACTCGCCATCTTGGTTTTGAATTGTACAAATGTTGGTGTAATGGGAAGAATTTTTCGTGCTCTAGAGGTTAAAATTGTGTTGACACCTCTCAAATAGGAGGCGAAATTGATGAATGTGCATTCCTGCATAACTTGAGATATCAGACGACTGGACAAGACAGCTCCAGGAACCTCAGATAAGCTCTCTAGATTTGTGTGTAATTCTGGCCAGCATTATTTTCATAGATTTAGTTAGAGTGAGGTTTTCTGAGTATGATACACATTAATCTCCAGTCAAATTGGTGAGTGATATTAAGATATATTTTCCTTCTGTTATGTAATTGTGTATATATATAACCACTTATTATTTTTAATATACAGTCCACAAAATTTATATATTTACCAGTATTCCTGGTGTATGTATATTTCATTTAATTAATAGGTCCAGAGCAACTTGTGGTTATGACAGCGGTAGGTATCGAAGGGGGACATTTTTGCGACCTAGGTGTCCCAAATTCCTACTTGTCTAAGTAACATTGATAAATAATAATTATCTTTGTTATCATTTACTGTTATGTACATAATTAGTTACATTCAGATAAATGCAATTTTCCACAGTTGTTATTGATCAATACCACTTGTTCGGGGGTACAATAATATAAAATATGCTCGTTGTACTAGTACACCAAACAGGGAGTAGAATGAAATTAGCCTAGAGTCATCCACACGATCGTATGTCCTTGGGTAGCGAGTACAACATCCAGTTCTGCTGGATGCGCTACACTTTAGGATTGTATGGTCCTGTGGATTAAGGCATCATGAGTTTTCGCCCACCATGAGGCAGGCCAAAGCAGCATGGGTTCGACTCCTTGGCTAGCGCAGTGTTGTTATTGATCAATACCACTCGTTCGTGGGTCCAATAATATACTTAGATTACTTACATTAGAAGTATTAATCCAGGTGTTATTTTATTTATCATCAGTGTGAGGGTCACAATGATGGGAAATAAAATTAAATAATTAACTAATTTACCTTATGTACTGATGTGAGATTGCTTCACCTTACAGATCTCTGGTCTGTTGTAAGAACATAAATGACGGAGCACTGAAACAGGCCTACTGGCCCATGCTAGGCAGGCCCAAGTCACCTATTGGCCTAAGCCAGTCAGGTTCAAGTCACATTCACTTAAGTGGGGAAAAGCACTACTTTTTCTAAGCAGATATATGTCTTAGGCAGATATATATTCATTCCCACCATCATCACTAGGCATGTTAGGTTCAAAATGATTTTTGCGAAATTATTGCATACATAAATTTTCGCTTGCCTTATTCGGCAAGAAGTGCGTTACTATTAAAGCCAAAATCCCAAGTTATATTCATAGAGAGACGTGATGGACTGATTATTAAATTATCTAGTACACTCTGGCCGCTGTTATCAGCAGTAACAATAGAGCAGTAGCAGGAAGGTAGTGGAGTGTGCAGGCGTGGCTGGCGGATCTGAGAGTGTTCCTGGGGCTGCTGTAGTAAGGGTAGAAGGGACCACGGATCACAACTCCAGATCCTCCACCTGATTAAAGAAAGAAATTGGTTAAAAAAAATTAGCTTGTCAGAGGAAAATGGCGAAATGTCAACCTAACAACAAATCAAATATCTTTATCAACACTATCGGATGAGAGGTCTTTGTCAGATGTTAATCCAGGGTTTACTGGATCCTGAAGGTGTTGGATCACTAGATCTTGAAGCTGTTGGATCACTAGATCTTGAAGGTGTTGGATCACTAGATCCTCGAGGTGGTGTTGTTGGATCACTAGATCCTGAAGGTGGTGTTGTTGCATCACTATATCCTGAAGGCGGTGTTACTGGATCACTAGATCCTGAAGGTGGTATTGGATCACTAGATCCTGGTTGTTAGATTAGCTATTACTCTAGTTAACAACCAAAAATCCTCACCAGCCTCCCTCAACCCAGTCAGTTCGTTGCCCTTAAAACAAGAATCGATTTTTTTCGAAGTCATTGTCACTCATGATCAGTTTACACTATAGAAATATTACTAACAATACTGTAGAAGACATGGAAAAATATAAAAGAATTTGCTTAATATCAAAACATGTGAGAGGAGGGTAAGATGTTGTAAGTAAGAGTGAAATTAATTTGTGAAAGAATATGTAAGATTGGCTGGAATTAGATTATTGTAGTTTGTAAGGTTTGTGAAACCTGTAGTTCTCAGTTCTGAAGATGGTGAAAGATGGAGGTTTAAATGGCCAAGGATGTGGTTAATATCGTTAAAGGCGTGTGAGTAAGTCACTTCGTCTGACTTTTTGGGGTATATATCCTAGTGGACAATTTGCACACGTTAGTAGGTACAATAATTGTTTAGTTAAGTGTACCTGTACCTCAGCAAACTTATGCTCACTCAGAGGATAAGTGTCGCTGCCTGATAATCTCACCCCTCGGAGGAATATCTAAAAAACTGAAATATAAATCTTACAAGTAGATATGCTCAAGGGTTCTATTAAGAACAGGATCATTATATGGGATCGAGGTCCACTCCTTCTACGAGAAGTTGTAAGGAATTAAGGTAGACTACACAGTGTTAGTGGAAGCATCACAGGTTTGTGGAGCGTAACAGGAAACTTGTAGACTAACTCATCCTGTGATGGCGGCGCTGTGCCGGCTCTGGGTAATGGGATGATGACCGCCTTCGTGGAAGGCAGTCACCACTCATGATGGAGTTGTCACGGGCACGCTGGTACCCATGTTGGGGCTCCGGCAGGGGCAACACGCTCACCACACCCTCCACCTCATCCTCTTCCTTAGCCTTCTTGGGGACGTTCTTTGGGTCTAACTGTGCCTTGGAAATGTTATGGGGCCCGCCTGTAGCTTCGCCTTGCTGCCTGGACAGGTAAAGGAGGTGCCTGAGCAGGTGAAGACGTACTCTCAGTTCAGAAACCTGGGCACTAGTGCTACCTGCTGCTGCCACCATCACCAACAACCTGCAACACAACATGTCAACTTAACTTATGCCGTGTAAAAGAAGCCTGCAAATAACATTAGTGTAGTATCTACTACCTGCTCGTGGTTCACAGACAAGTTTCCTACAATTACGAGGACAAATTTTTTGCAACATTCTCTTGAGAGCTCTACATTAAGAAAGTATCGTTGGTGTGAATGTGTGTTCACAAAAATTAACAAGAACATACAACATACTTACCAAACATGTATTAAATTCATAACTACAATTGCAATATATTTTAAGGGCGGTACAACTTTCAGTGACTCTCAGTTCTCTCACTTGACCGTGTTCCACTCTAGTGGTAGCTGTCTCACTCTCTGGTTCATATTAGAGGCTGTCACACTATGAAGATATGTGTTACACTACAGAGATGTGTTACACTACGGAGATACGTGTTACACTACGGAGATATGTATTACACTACGAAGATACGTTACATTACGGAGATATGTGTTACACTACGAAGATACGTGCCACACTACGGAGATGTGTTACACTACGGAGATAAGTGTTACACTACGGAGATATGTGTTAAACTACGGAGAGATGTGTTACACTAGTGAGATATGTGTCTCTCACTACAGCCAGAGAGAGAGAGAGGTGGGAGTGTGAGGTAAAGTGTGTGAGGTAGCAGCACTGGGGTATGACCACTTTGTGTTGAGGGCAGAAGGGTACTGCAAGGCTGCCCCACTTTGTTGCCCGCTCTGCAGAGGGGAGGAACGCCGAGGGGAGAGAGACAGGAAGGTAGGGAGCAAAAACTGTGTCTCCCTGTCATCCACCCCACTGGGTGATTTTCCTGTCATACTCCATCACCAGGGATGGAGTTCCCTCTATCAGGGCTGGGAGTTCTTCCATCAGGATGGGAATTATATTTAAATATAGACAACCATTTTAAATGTCATTTGCACAGATATGCCAGTTTATATATATATATATATATATATATATATATATATATATATATATATATATATATATATATATATATATATATATATATATATATATATATATATATATATATATATATATATATATATATATATATATATATATATCTTCTTTCAATGTACCAGCCATATCCCATCGAGGCGGGGTGGCCCAAAAGGAAAAACGAAAGTTTCTCCTTTCAAATTTAGTAATGTATTCAGGAGAAGGTGTTACTAGCCCCTTGCTCCTGGCATTTCAGTCGCCTCGTATGACACGCATGGCTTACGGAGGAAGAATTCTGTTCCACTTCCCCATGGAGAATATATATACATATATATATATATACATATATATATATATACATATATATATATATACATATATATATATATACATATATATATATACATATATATATATACATATGTCGTGCCGAATAGGCAGAACTTGCGATCTTGGCTTAAATAGCAACGCTCATCTTGCCATGTAAGACAAGCGAAAATTTGTGTATGCAATAATTTCGCCAAAATCATTCTGAACCTAACGAACAAAATATATTTCACTGTGTTTGTTTATTATTAAATTATTGTAAACAAATCTAAAATATATTTAGTTGGGTTATGGAAAATAAATTGTTCTTTTTATAATAAGGTTAGGTAAGTTTTATAAGATTCTTTTAGTGCAAAATTATAATTTTTTACATTAACATGAAAAAAATATATCTTTGAACGTATAAGAAAATTTTTTAGAGTGGACTTAATTTTAAATGAGTTCTTGCTAATTGACCAGTTTTACATATTCGGCACGACATTATACATACATAAATAAATATATATATATATATATATATATATATATATATATATATATATATATATATATATATATATATATATATATATATATATATATATATATATATATATATATATATATGGTGAGTGTACAGACTTCCTGGAGAGCGTCAAAACATTGTATTTTCCCCAGTTAATACCTCCTCGGGTGAGCCACTACGCTAAGTGCTGGAACATGTAGTGCGTGACTCCAGACCTCGTGTTCACCTTTTGTTCACCTTGTTCACCAGACGTCTTGTTCACCAGACATCTTGTTCACCAGCCGTCTTGTTCACCACACATCTTGTCCACCAGACAACTTGTCCACCAGACATCTGGTTCACCAGAGCTCTTGTAAATGTTTGATCCAAGGAAGGGTAAGTACCTCCGATTCCTTTGGACGAGAGTGCCTCTCTCTGAAGACTGCGACCCTCCATAGAATATGCCAAGGACACAGGATATATACACCCATAAAATACATCAAGGAGTATATACACCCATAAAATACACCAAGGACACAGGGTATATACATTCATAGAATATAACCAGATATCTTGTTCACCAGACAACTTGTCCACCAGACATCTGGTTCATCAGCCGTCTTGTTCACCAGACATCTTGTCCACCAGACAACTTGTCCACCAGACATCTGGTTCACCAGAGCTCTTGTAAAGGTTTGATCCAAGGAAGGGTAAGTACCTCCGATTCCTTTGGACGAGAGTGCCTCTCTCTGAAGACTGCGACCCTCCATAGAATATGCCAAGGACACAGGATATATACACCCATAAAATACATCAAGGAGTATATACACCCATAAAATACACCAAGGACACAGGGTATATACATTCATAGAATATAACAAGGACACAGGGTATATACACCCATAAAATACACCAAGGACACAGGGTATATACACAGATAGCCAAGTGTGTCTCAACATTTATATAAGAACATAAGAACGAAGGAACACTGCAATAGGCCTACGGGCCCACACAAGGCAGGTCCTTATCAAAACCACCACTACCCGAAGCTGCCCAAGAATTTACTCCCGTACCCACGACACCAGCCCCTCCCACTCACATGTTTGTCCAATCTCTTCTTAAAACTACCCAGGGTCCTAGCCTTGATTACCCAACTCGGAAGATTGTTCCACGCGTCGACCACTGATTGAAAACCAGTACTTACTTATGTCCTTTCTAAATCTAATTTTATCCAACTTAAGTCTGTTATTCCTGTTAGTTTTTAGTTTAATATGTTTATTATGCACCCCATACCCATCCTGTGGGCGGTAGTCAAAAGATTACAGAGGTACATAATTGGTCCAGGGACTGGACTCCAAAGTTTTGATAGCTGAGCAAGTTACAATGGTAATGAACTAGATCTGGTCATAATCATGACCAAGTTACAAAGGTAATGAGCTCCAGGTAGAGCTGGTCACACTCATGAATAATTGCAAAGGTAATGAATCATAAACACATTAATCATGAGAATTTACAAAGGTAATGAGCTCCAGGTAGAGCTGGTCAAAATCATGACAAGTTTCAAAGGTAATGAATGATAAACACGTTATCACACGATTACAATCATAGACAAATTACAGAGTAATGATCAGTTAACAAACATAGGAGGGAATTCATCCATTGCCCCAACAACAGATGCTGTTGAACATTAAAATGGTATAAAATACCGACAGGTTGTTAGGTAAGACACATATGCAACAGTTAGGTATCTTTATTTCGAAACGTTTCGCCTACACAGTAGGCTTCTTCAGTCGAGTACAGAAAAGTTGATAGAAGCAGAAGATACTTGAAGACGATGTAATCATTCCATCACCCTTAAAGTTTTGAGGTGGTCAGTCCCTCAGTCTGGAGAAGAGCATTGTTCCATAGTATGAAACAATATGGAGATGAAGTGACAGGATGGAGCCTTATATAGCGCCAAGAGGTGAGACGTAGGTCACTAGAAGAGGTAAGAACTCAGATGTTGGGAGGTCAGGTCCCTCTCAAATCCAGCCGTTCTCACTAGTTAGGTAAGACACATATGCAACAGTTAGGTATCTTTATTTCGAAACGTTTCGCCTACACAGTAGGCTTCTTCAGTCGAGTACAGAAAAGTTGATTCTATCAACTTTTCTGTACTCGACTGATTCTATCAACTTTTCTGTACTCGACTGAAGAAGCCTACTGTGTAGGCGAAACGTTTCGAAATAAAGATACCTAACTGTTGCATATGTGTCTTACCTGGAGTTTACCTGGAGAGAGTTCCGGGGGTCAACGCCCCCGCGGCCCGGTCTGTGACCAGGCCTCCTGGTGGATCAGAGCCTGATCAACCAGGCTGTTACTGCTGGCTGCACGCAAACCAACGTACGAGCCACAGCCCGGCTGATCAGGAACTGACTTTAGGTGCTTGTCCAGTGCCAGCTTGAAGACTGCCAGGGGTCTGTTGGTAATCCCCCTTACGTGTGCTGGGAGGCAGTTGAACAGTCTCGGGCCCCTGACACTTATTGTATGGTCTCTTAACGTGCTAGTGACACCCCTGCTTTTCATTGGGGGGATGTTGCATCGTCTGCCAAGTCTTTTGCTTTCGTAGTGAGTGATTTTCGTGTGCAAGTTCGGTACTAGTCCCTCTAGGATTTTCCAGGTGTATATAATCATGTATCTCTCCCTCCTGCGTTCCAGGGAATACAAGTTTAGGAACCTCAAGCGCTCCCAGTAATTGAGGTGTTTTATCTCCGTTATGCGCGCCGTGAAAGTTCTCTGTACATTTTCTAGGTCGGCAATTTCACCTGCCTTGAAAGGTGCTGTTAGTGTGCAGCAATATTCCAGCCTAGATAGAACAAGTGACCTGAAGAGTGTCATCATGGGTTTGGCCTCCCTAGTTTTGAAGGTTCTCATTATCCATCCTGTCATTTTTCTAGCAGATGCGATTGATACAATGCTATGGTCCTTGAAGGTGAGATCCTCCGACATGATCACTCCCAGGTCTTTGACGTTGGTGTTTCGCTCTATTTTGTGGCCAGAATTTGTTTTGTACTCTGATGAAGATTTAATTTCCTCATGTTTACCATATCTGAGTAATTGAAATTTCTCATCGTTGAACTTCATATTGTTTTCTGCAGCCCACTGAAAGATTTGGTTGATGTCCGCCTGGAGCCTTGCAGTGTCTGCAATGGAAGACACTGTCATGCAAATTCGGGTGTCATCTGCAAAGGAAGACACGGTGCTGTGGCTGACATCCTTGTCTATGTCGGATATGAGGATGAGGAACAAGATGGGAGCGAGTACTGTGCCTTGTGGAACAGAGCTTTTCACCGTAGCTGCCTCGGACTTTACTCTGTTGACGACTACTCTCTGTGTTCTGTTAGTGAGGAAATTATAGATCCATCGACCGACTTTTCCTGTTATTCCTTTAGCACGCATTTTGTGCGCTATTACGCCATGGTCACACTTGTCGAAGGCTTTTGCAAAGTCTGTATATATTACATCTGCATTCTTTTTGTCTTCTAGTGCATTTAGGACCTTGTCGTAGTGATCCAATAGTTGAGACAGACAGGAGCGACCTGTTCTAAACCCATGTTGCCCTGGGTTGTGTAACTGATGGGTTTCTAGATGGGTGGTGATCTTGCTTCTTAGGACCCTT
Source organism: Cherax quadricarinatus (assembly GCF_038502225.1). Lineage (NCBI taxonomy): Eukaryota > Metazoa > Arthropoda > Malacostraca > Decapoda > Parastacidae > Cherax > Cherax quadricarinatus. Next base: position 4,706,234 of record NC_091329.1, read on the forward strand.
TCAAAGATTTTTATGATATGGGATGTTAGTGCTATTGGTCTGTAGTTCTTTGCTGTTGCTTTACTGCCCCCTTTGTGGAGTGGGGCTATGTCTGTTGTTTTTAGTAACTGTGGGACGACCCCCGTGTCCATGCTCCCTCTCCATAGGATGGAAAAGGCTCGTGATAGGGGCTTCTTGCAGTTCTTGATGAACACAGAGTTCCATGAGTCTGGCCCTGGGGCAGAGTGCATGGGCATGTCATTTATCGCCTGTTCGAAGTCATTTGGCGTCAGGATAACATCGGATAGGCTTGTGTTAATCAAATTTTGTGGCTCTCTCATAAAAAATTCATTTTGATCTTCGACTCTCAGTCTGGTTAGCGGCTTGCTAAAAACTGAGTCATACTGGGACTTGAGTAGCTCACTCATTTCCTTGCTGTCATCTGTGTAGGACCCATCTTGTTTAAGTAGGGGCCCAATACTGGACGTTGTTCTCGATTTTGATTTGGCATAGGAGAAGAAATACTTTGGGTTTCTTTCGATTTCATTTATGGCTTTTAGTTCTTCCTGCGATTCCTGACTCCTAAAGGATTCTTTTAGCTTAAGTTCGATGCTTGCTATTTCTCTGACCAGTGTCTCCCTACGCATTTCAGATATATTGACCTCTTTTAGCCGCTCTGTTATTCTTTTCCGTCGCCTGTAAAGGGAGCGCCTGTCTCTTTCTATTTTACATCTACTCCTCCTTTTTCTTAGAGGAATAAGCCTTGTGCAAACATCGAGTGCCACCGAGTTAATCTGTTCTAGGCATAAGTTGGGGTCTGTGTTGCTTAGTACATCTTCCCAGCTTATATCGGTTAGGAATTGGTTTACTTGGTCCCACTTTATGTTTTTGTTATTGAAGTTGAATTTGGTGAATGCTCCCTCGTGACTAGTCTCATTATGTCGGTCTGGGGCTCCATGCATACATGTCTGAACCTCGATTATGTTGTGATCTGAGTATATTGTTTTTGATATGGTGACATTTCTTATCAGATCATCATTGTTAGTGAAGATGAGGTCTAGTGTATTCTCCAGTCTAGTAGGCTCTATTATTTGCTGGTTTAGATTGAATTTTGTGCAGAGATTTAAAAGCTCGTGTGAGTGTGAGTTTTCATCAGAGCTGCCTCCTGGTGTTATTACTGCAACAATATTATTTGCTATATTCCTCCATTTTAGGTGCCTTAAGTTGAAATCCCCCAGGAGCAAGATGTTGGGTGCAGGAGCTGGAAGATTTTCCAGACAGTGGTCAATTTTTAACAGCTGTTCCTGGAATTGCTGGGATGTTGCATCCAGAGGCTTGTAGACTACCACAATGACTAGGTTTTGGTTCTCGACCTTTACTGCTAAAACTTCCACTACATCATTTGAGGCATTAAGCAGTTCTGTGCAAACAAGTGACTCTGCAATGTACAGGCCAACCCCCCCCCTTTGCCTGTTCACTCTGTCACATCTGTATAGGTTGTAACCTGGGATCCATATTTCGTTGTCCAAGTGATCCTTTATGTGGGTCTCAGTGAAAGCCGCGAACATTGCCTTTGCCTCTGCAAGCAGTCCACGGATGAAAGGTATTTTGTTGTTTGTTGCTGGCTTTAGACCCTGTATATTTGCAAAGAAGAATGTTATCGGACTGGTGGTATTGTTGGTACTGGGGGGGGGATTTTTTTTCCGGCATTAGTATCTGTATCTGTTGGTTTGGAGTGGAGGCCATCGACTGTGGTTCCACTCCAGGAATGACTGGATTTGGTGTACGATTTCTGCCATTTCCTGCCAGTTTTTTTTCCTTCCTGGCACTAAAAAATCTCTCCCTCTTGAGTGGCTGTGGCTACCCAGGTTTTCCCATGGCCTGGATGTTTTGTATCTTTTTGTCCCCTTTAGATGGTATGCCTGGCAATTTAAGTTATAGCACAGTCTTTCCTGTACTGAAGAGGTACACAGTTCAGGGTGAAAAAGCTTACAGGAAGGGAGTTTGCATTTTCCTGTTGTCATATGGGCATGGCATTTTCTAGGGTGGTCATAGTTGCACGTCCCATCTGTTTTTCCAGATTTCCCATGCCAGCAGATACCAAGTGCATAGTATGTGCACAGGCTTGGTTTCCGTTTGCCTTGGGTTTCTGTGACTGTATTCCCTGTTGGTGCATGTTTCCCTGTCTTACTTCTGTCCTCCCTAGCACCAACAATGGAGATCCCACCAGTTGTTTTTGGTAATATATCCTCACTATTGCTAGTGGAGTCCTCTTGTTTGCTATTTCCTGCGGTATTTCTAGTTTCCAATATTGGTTTTATCTTATCTTTGACTACACTTGTTTCCCTACTATGGCTCCTGTCCCCTATGAGGTCATTTATATGTATTCCTTCCTGCGTATAGTTCCCGACTACCTGGACAAAATCTCCAGCTTCACCATTTCTGTCTCCCAGGACAGCATCTCCAGCTTCACCATTACTGTCTCCCAGGACAGCACCTCCAGCTTCACCATTACTGTCTCCCAGGACAGCACCTCCAGCTTCACCATTACTGTCTCCCAGGACAGCACTATCAGCCCCACATTTACTGACTTCATCTCCAGCCTTACAGTTTCTGACTACATGGCCAGTATCAAGGGCAGTACCATTCAGCACAGACTTTTTATGTTCCCATCTGTTGTAGAAAGCTTCCAGGTTGTCTATGAAAGCAGCTTTGATGTTGTCCTCTTTTAATACCCTTGTGATTTTAGTCCACAAATTTATCTCATTTGGGCATACCCAAAAACATTTCCCTGTTTTAACACTGCTTGTAGCTAGTTCTTGGATATCTGCACAAGGGGCATGACACCAATTTCCACAAAAATGACAATTTATCAATGTGGAAGCCCGTTTGTTTGACTGACCACAGACTACACAGAGCTTCATAATGATTTGAATGGTTGATTTACTGCAATTCTACTAGCAACCTCTTGAATATTCTATTAATAACCTCCTTAAATGAAGCTCTAGCTATTTGTATTTCTGTTTCTAACTGTTTTTGTATATTGGACAGCTTACCGTGCACGTTCCTTTATATTTACTGTTTGTGTTTGATAAGGGCGCCTACAACCCCATCCGTTTACAGTCTGCTTTATTGTCCAACAAAACCGTTTGAAACCAGTCAAGGGTTCGGACCAGTCAAAGGTTCGGACCAGTCGATCTGATCTGATCAGTGGGTCGCTTATTTAAAACATACTGGTCGGTGATTTGGGCTAACACATGAAGGATCTACTGGAAATTATCTACCCGAGTAATATGTGATTTGATTGATACAAAAGTATAACTTGTGTGTTGAAGAAACCGGTGATTTCTGGCAGCTCCTACAGTGACGAACGGTCGACCTCAACCCTTGTTTATCAATCGCTGTATCTAGCTTTTCTATTTTTTTTTTCCGTCTCCACCACAATAAATGCTATATTATCACTATAGTTGACTGGTGGAAATTTTGGAGGAAGGACGCTTTTTCTGTAGTAATAATTGCTTCTCGTTGTGTATATTGCGACCACTGGTAACTACAGGTTATATGAAATTCACAGTAACGTCTGGTATTTCAAGAAAAAGAAACTAATGAAAGTCACTCCACTCCACTAAGTACCATTATAATACTGGTTAGTTGCTACTACAACACTGTATTCTGCTATTCACTGGTATCACTAGATTATATGCGAGTACACTAGCAGGCCAGGAAGATTATTAAAAACAGCTGACCTGTGGTAAGTTTCTGGCGACTTCTGGCACCTGCCTCTATAGGCTTATCACTTCATTTACAAATTCACCTGTTTTCAAATGACACTTTAGCCTTTATCAACAATATACTAGGGAGCCACTGTAGTATACACTATACACTATGTATACTCAATGTTATCAGGGAGACTTTCTTTCCTCTGACACGAAAAGTTCAATTATTATTATTTTTTCACACGGGACACAGGCCTATGATTCCCCTCTGGCAGTAAACTCTGCTAGGTAGTGCACACTAATTCTCCTTTTTTGACTCAGTATATAATGTTTTCCGCCCAAGATTGGTTCCAGGCGCTAGAGGGATGTATCGTATAGGATTGATGGCACAAATTAAAGTTCTAGCACGTAAGAGCGACCGTGAAAACACCAGAAAACCCGGAGCACAACGAGGCACGCTGACACTCTGTCTGGTGACATTAACTGACGCCCTACCTAACAACCTGTCGGTATTTTATACCATTTTAATGTACAACAGATGTTGCTAGGTGCCTGTCTCTCCTCGGTAGACAGCCATTGCAAACAGCAGCAAGTTGCCCTGGGATCTGCTGCTTGCACGAGCACCATCGACCTTCCCCAAGAGGTCCAAGAAGCCAGTGACTCCGTTAGCAGCCCGATGGAGAGCTCCCCTAGGGACATGTCAGCGTCCTGGTGGACGCCAAGTTGATTGAAGATCCCAGGCCCTCGTGTGCACGGATGTTGAAGCTTGAGGAACTGAGTAGACACTGCCTGTGGCACACCTGACAGCTGCCTCGCGGTCGAACTCCACGATGCTGTCCCTGTAGTGGAAGTTCCTGTGAGCCCGGCACTCCCTGTAGTGCCATCGCTGACATCGTGGGTAAGGGGAGAAGTACCCTCTACAGATGGGGTGGCGCTGGGAGTTGGGTTGGTGAGGCGGGGGAGACGCGCAGGTGTGAGGCGTTATGAGAGGGTCACTGTTTACTACACACGCCCTCCCCTTCCCCCCCAGCGGAGAGGGGGGAGGCGCTGACTGGTCCTGACTCGACAACACCAAATCCTCTGAAACTGCACAACACTTCAACTATTTACGCTGAAACGATGCACTGGGATGTCCGTTCGCTGCTCAGCAGTTATATATTCCTGGTTGATAAATTAGACACATGTGCAACTCTTGGGTATCTTTATTGAGGAAACGTTTCGCCACACAGTGGCTTCATCAGTCCATACAAAGGAGAATCTCTGAACCTATCCGATGTTATCCTGACGCCAAATGACTTCGAACAGGCGATAAATGACATGCCCATGCACTCTGCCCCAGGGCCAGACTCATGGAACTCTGTGTTCATCAAGAACTGCAAGAAGCCCCTATCACGAGCCTTTTCCATCCTATGGAGAGGGAGCATGGACACGGGGGTCGTCCCTCAGTTACTAAAAACAACAGACATAGCCCCACTCCACAAAGGGGGCAGTAAAGCAATAGCAAAGAACTACAGACCAATAGCACTAACATCCCATATCATAAAAATCTTTGAAAGGGTCCTAAGAAGCAAGATCACCACCCATCTAGAAACCCATCAGTTACACAACCCAGGGCAACATGGGTTTAGAACAGGTCGCTCCTGTCTGTCTCAACTATTGGATCACTACGACAAGGTCCTAAATGCACTAGAAGACAAAAAGAATGCAGATGTAATATATACAGACTTTGCAAAAGCCTTCGACAAGTGTGACCATGGCGTAATAGCGCACAAAATGCGTGCTAAAGGAATAACAGGAAAAGTCGGTCGATGGATCTATAATTTCCTCACTAACAGAACACAGAGAGTAGTCGTCAACAGAGTAAAGTCCGAGGCAGCTACGGTGAAAAGCTCTGTTCCACAAGGCACAGTACTAGCTCCCATCTTGTTCCTCATCCTCATATCCGACATAGACAAGGATGTCAGCCACAGCACCGTGTCTTCCTTTGCAGATGACACCCGAATCTGCATGACAGTGTCTTCCATTGCAGACACTGCAAGGCTCCAGGCGGACATCAACCAAATCTTTCAGTGGGCTGCGGAAAACAATATGAAGTTCAACGATGAGAAATTTCAATTACTCAGATATGGTAAACATGAGGAAATTAAATCTTCATCAGAGTACAAAACAAATTCTGGCCACAAAATAGAGCGAAACACCAACGTCAAAGACCTGGGAGTGATTATGTTGGAGGATCTCACCTTCAAGGACCATAACATTGTATCAATCGCATCTGCTAGAAAAATGACAGGATGGATAATGAGAACCTTCAAAACTAGGGAGGCCAAGCCCATGATGACACTCTTCAGGTCACTTGTTCTATCTAGGCTGGAATATTGCTGCACTCTAACAGCACCTTTCAAGGCAGGTGAAATTGCCGACCTAGAAAATGTACAGAGAACTTTCACGGCCCGCATAACGGAGATAAAACACCTCAATTACTGGGAGCGCTTGAGGTTTCTAAACCTGTATTCCCTGGAACGCAGGAGGGAGAGATACATGATTATATACACCTGGAAAATCCTAGAGGGACTAGTACCGAACTTGCACACGAAAATCACTCACTACGAAAGCAAAAGACTTGGCAGACGATGCACCATCCCCCCAATGAAAAGCAGGGGTGTCACTAGCATGTTAAGAGACCATACAATAAGTGTCAGGGGCCCGAGACTGTTCAACTGCCTCCCAGCATACATAAGGGGGATTACCAACAGACCCCTGGCAGTCTTCAAGCTGGCACTGGACAATCACCTAAAGTCAGTTCCTGATCAGCCGGGCTGTGGCTCGTATGTTGGTTTGCGTGCAGCCAGCAGCAACAGCCTGGTTGATCAGGGGCTGATCCACCAGGAGGCCTGGTCACAGACCGGGCCACGGGGGCGTTGACCCCCGAAACTCTCTCCAGGTAAACTCCAGGTATTCCTGGTTCTTACCTGATCCGATATCCTCAGTATTTTATTAACATCGCCTTTGTTTATGCCCATCATCCACTTATACACTTCGATATCTCCCCTCGTTCTACCATTTCTCCAGAGAGTGAAGATTCAAGGCTCTAAGACTATCTCTATATGGGTGATTCGTTATACAGTGAATCATTTTAATCACCATTCTCTAGGATTTTACAGGTGTAGATTATGACGTATATCTCTCGCCTGCGCTCCAAGGAGTACAGGTCAAGTGATTCCAAGCATTCCCAGCAGTTAAGATGCTTGACGGAACGTATACATGCAGTGAAAGTTAAGATAAGATTTCGTTCGGATTTTTAACCCCGGAGGGTTAGCCACCCAGGATAACCCAAGAAAGTCAGTGCGTCATCGAGGACTGTCTAACTTATTTCCATTGGGGTCCTTAATCTTGTCCCCCAGGATGCGACCCACACCAGTCGACTAACACCCAGGTACCTATTTGCTGCTAGGTGAACAGGACAACAGGTGTAAGGAAACGTGTCGAAATGTTTCCACCCGCCGGGTATAGAACCCGGGCCCTCCGTGTGTGAAGCGGGAGCTTTAGCCACCAGGCCACCGGGCCTGTACATTCTCCAGATCTGCGATTTCACCTGTCTTGAGTGGAGATGTTAGTGTACAGCAGTGTTCCAGGCTAGAAGGAACAAGTGATTTAAAAAGTATTATCATTGGCATAGCATCCCTTGTTTTGAAAGTTCTCATTATCCATCCTATCATTTTCCTTTTTCCTCATTGGACTGAAGAGGTCACTATGTGGCGGAACGTTTCCAGAATGAAGATACCAAAAAGTTGCAACTGTGTCTCATATATCATCATGTCGGTTTTGTAGACCATTTATTCACACAGGTTGGACGACCGTTGAAGAATTCCTGGTATCAAGACTCAATTATGTTGCAGTGTGTGACAGATGTGATAAATGGATTAGAAAACTGACATGTTGAAGAATGCAATAAAGTTGGTAGAATTACCGACAATATGTAAAGTAAAAGGACACAAGTGCAACTAATGTGACATTTTATTGTGGCAACGTTTCGCTTGACAAAGCTTCTGGAGAGCGAAACGTTGCCACAATAAAATGTCACATTAGTTGCACTTGTGTCCGTTTACTTTATATATGTTGAAGAATGAGACACTTGTGCAACATTTTGGAATCTTTATAGACGAAACGTTTCTTCAAGACTGATGGACTGAACACATTGATTCCAGGCTGAGGGACTGATTACCCCATTCCCCTTAATTTCCACCGTTCTTCTTTGTATTGGACTGACGAAGTCACTGTGTGGCGAAACGTTTCCTCAATAAAGATTCCCACATGTGGCATGTCGGTTTTTGTAAAACATTTATAAGAATATCTATCTTTTTGCCCGGATTGTCTTTTCATACTCCGGAATAACGCTAACAACCGAAATAACATCAATTAAAAACGTTTTTGTAGGAGATTTTCAGGGGAATTATTTACATATATAAAAATTATTATATTTTTTGAGTTAGAATATTGAGATAGTTTAGAAAGTAGTGATATATAAGAGGATATATTGTGAGAGTGTTGTTATGAGGCAGCTGGTGACACCATGTTTATGTTTGTTGATGGTGGTGGCGAGTCTTACACCAGCACTACTCACACTTCCACGCTATCATGGCTACCGTTGACAGGTTGTACGCCCTCTACAACACTATTGCAGATGCTAAAGACAAGGCAGGCGAGGTGAGGCATATTTTTAAACCCTATTATCGTCTGTGTGTTCGGGAATTTGAGGTGGAAGTGAGCGGCGGCGGCGGCGGTGGTGGAGTCAGCTACCCGCGTGTCTGTTCCTCTAATTTTCAGTTTTATTAGTTGTAATAGATTCTTCTGGATGGTGCCGTTGTGTTGGTGAAGGGCTCTTGATCCGGGGAATTAGACGTGTCATTCCCTGTCATCGGGTTGATCCTGGTCGTCTCCACGTAGGTCTGGCCATCCCCAGGAAGATTAGCGTCTTTTATTAATAAATAATAAATAATAATATTTTTATGTTAGCATGATACATGTTTGTACAGAGAAGTGTAACAGTTGGGTGTACATACCAAAAGTTCATTTATATTCAGAGCATTTCAGGCAAACAATGTATTGTATTAATAAATAAATTATTACGAGAGTCGTGTTAGCATTATACGTTTTTTGACAGTAATTGGAAAATTGTAATTGACTATGGGGTTAAAAATCTGGATGGAAATGTCATTTTTACTTTTTTTTGGAGGGGGGGAGGTTATACCTTTGATATACCTCTGAAGAATTTCGAGAGTATATCTACTCTCTGAGCCCAGCCATGGGCCAGGCTCGTCTGGTGCTCGCCTGGTCAACCAGACTGTTGCTGCTGTAGGCCTGCTGCCCCACATATCCATCACAGCCTGGTTATATTATGCTAGGTTACTTTACACTATGTATGCTAATTGTACTTGTGTTTACCTGTACCTAAATAAATTTACTTGCTAATTACAAATTCTCATATATCAAGGAATGGCTCACTAATAGGCAGCAGAGAGTTTGTATGACAGGAGTGAGGTCAGAATAAGGAACCATCACACATGACATTCCCTAAGGATAAGCTCTGGGGCCCTGGCTCATAATGAGCATTAAGGTCCTCCGTACAAACCAGATATTTGACACCGACAAATTAATGAAGTAACACTTGCAAAAATATTTATTTTTGTCCTTGCTTCAAGAAATGCATGTAATATATAATTACCAACTACTTGTTGGACCTCTGTTACTTTTTACACTTCCATGCATACAGATCCATACATCATAGGAGGAGTAATCATTTCTTGTTCAAAATGTTATTTTGGAAGATATAAGGAAAATTAATACTGGACAGAATAATAGTAATAATAATAATAATAAAGATATTTATTTCTTTGTTAAGGTTACAATTTGTAATTACAATTTTGGTTTGTTAAGCACATAGAAAGCCGCTATCATGCCAGGGCATTATTTCTACAAGTACATGTACAAGGTGTACAGGCCTAGCTGACATCAATGACATGCTACTGTAAAGAAAGCCGCTTGTTATGCAGAGCATTTTGGGCAAATTAGGTCAGTTTTGTCCCAGGATGCGACCCACACCAGTCAACTAACACCCAGGTACCCATTTTACTGATGGGGAACATAGACAACCGGTGTAAGGTAGCATGCCCAATGTTTCTACCCTTGCTGGGAATCAAACCGAGACCCTTGCCATGTGAAGCAAGAGCTTTAGCCATCAGGTCTTGCAGCATATATTTGTCTCGCACCTGGCAGAATGTAAATGAAGACTTGTAGCATATTCAGATTAGTGGTATCGGTATCTGTGGGTACTGGCTAATTTTGATGGTATCGATATTGGTAAAAAATTTGATAGTAGCATCCCTAGCCAAAACACAGTAAATAAAGCCAAAATATATGTGAGTGAAGAGAGGTCATATTAGGTATAAGCAGCAGTCAGGGTCAGGTTTAAGATGCTCATGGTACAAGTAAAGCCACTTAACCCTTTGGGGTTCGACAGGTCCTCTCAGAGACTTGTTCTCAGGGTCGGCCAAATTTCAAAAAAAAAAAAAAAAATTCTTAGGGAAAAGATTCTCTATCTTTTCATATCATAATGACACCAAAAATATGAAATTTGATGGAAAACTTAGGGAATTATGCTCTCGTGAAGTTAGCGGTCTCGACGATTTTATGCATCGGCGATTTTGCCCACTTTGAGCCCTATTTTCGCCAATTCCAGTGTACTAGTCGACAAAAACCATAACTATTTTGCTAAAACTCCATTATTTTTTTTCTATCGAATGAGTACAAGAAACCACCCATTTACTGATTTCAACTATCCAATAAAATGGTCAGAATTTAGCAATTTTTGCCAATTTCACACAAATTTCAAAAGATGCCAATTTCCGAATAGGGTCCAGAATAAACAAGAAAGACATTCCTGGCACTAAAATAACAAGTTCTCTGTTTGTTAGTCACATCCCCAGGCCCCTCTTATATTTCTTTAGCTTTCCACTTTGAATTTTTATTCTTACAAAAAAAATAAGATTTACTGTTATGCAGACTACTGCATTAGTGTAGAAATTGTATAAATAATATCAGCGCACTTGTGATAGAATATTAGACTCACCAGTTGATGTGTATTGGACGCTTGGCATGATTTGTTTACTTTTAAACTTCGGTAAAAATCGAACATTTCTGTTACTTTGAGCTCAATTTCAAGGTACTTTTCATTGTAAAACTAATCAAAATCGTCTCAATTTCTGTAATATGTCTTCCATTCTATAAAACGAGACCAAGAAAACTAGAATACAACAATAAATACCATACGAAAATACAGTGCAAAGTTGCTGTTTTAATTAAAAACACGGTCAAAGTTTTTTTTTTTCTCATTGCGCACTGTGTGCTGCAGGATTTTTTTTTATACTGCGCACACTGACCACATAGACCCATTCTTACATATGTAAGCCTACCAGCTTTCTCTCACTAGATTTGAGGGCGCTAGAATTTAGGCGTACTAGTACATCAAAAAACCCTGGGTCGTAAGACGTACTAGTACATCCGAAACCCCCAAAGGGTTAATTTCTTTGTCAGTGTATAAGAGGTAAACCATTGTCTAAAATAGGGATGTTCCAAAGTATCAGCATTAATAGGTATCAGCTAATTTTGATGGCGGCTGTATTGGCTTAAAATTGAGTATTGGCATTAATGGGTATCGACTAATTTTTATGGTATCAGTACCAGTATCAGCCTAAAATTGAGTATCAGTATTGACAAAATTTTGGTATCTACCTATCCCAAGTGTAGAATCATGTAGGTCAAAGTACTGGAGATTATGTATCCTGCTTTTAGTTCAGTTGTATTAGAAAATGCAGTCAATGGTGTTTCCAATCACTGTTGTCTGTTCAGCTCAGGTTCATTGAAAACTAGTTGGGCCTCAATCTAGTTCACTAGGTTTACTTTGTCATTCCCATGGTTTATGCAAGCATTGGTCTAATAATCCCTATCATATGCATATTTGCACTCGCTCGGTCTGGCCATGGGCTAGGCTTGTCTGGTGTTTGTCTGGTCAACCAGGCTGTTGCTGCTGGTGACCTGCTCCTTGTAGTTCATTTTAATACAGAAGCAGCTAGTATACTGGAGATGGTCGAAGATGTGGAGAGGGAGTTCACATGAATTGAAATTTGTATCAAGTATAAGTGTACTGTGCTATGATTATTGAAATGAAATTTTTACTATACTGTATTTAGTCATGTTACTTTCAAGTACAGTGGTACCTCGAGTTATGAACTTAATTCGTTCCAGAAGGCTGTTCAAGTGCCAATACCGAATGAATTTGTTCTCATAAGGAATAATGTAAATTAGAATAGTCCGTTTCATACCCCCAAAAATACACTTACAAAAGCACTTACAAAAATACACTTACATAATTGTTCGAGTTGGGAGCTGTTCGAAAATCGAGGTACCACTGTACGTATATAAATTTATTATATTTTTAATTTTTTTTTTTTTTTAATTTCTCAGCATAAAGCAGAGTTTGCAGAAATACTGACTGGAGTAAAGGGTGGCACAGGAGAAAGACGACTCACCTCTCAGTTCATTGCACGCTTTTTTCAGCATTTTCCAGCCCACCAGGAGCAAGCCCTAAATGCTTTGTTTGATCTCTGTGAAGATGATGAAGTTACAGTAAGTTACAAGTAGATTCTTTGTTTTGATAGTTGATTTGAATTATAAGACTTGTGTTGAAAATAGTATAAAATACTAAGAATTTGATGATTAAGAGACATTTGCAACAGTTGGGTATCTTTATTGCATGTGTCATAATCATCAGTTAACACTTACAAGTACAGTATTCACTAAAACATTTTCACTAAGGTGAGAGATTGTTAAGTAATGACTTAAACTGTAGGTAATGAATGGCTAAAGACATAAACTTATTTTGTGAAGTAAACTTTGAATCATTTGCTTGAAGAAATCCTTAGTTTGCCTTGCTTGTGAAGGCTATAACTACGATGCCTTTTTTTCAGATTCGAAAACAGGCTATTAAAGATCTGCCCACTTTGTGCAGAGGTCGCACAGAATTGGTACCCAAGGTAGCAGACATCTTGGCCCAGCTGCTGCAGATGGAAGACCAGGTTGAACTGGCAGCTGTACAAAACTCCCTTGTCTCTCTTCTGAAAACTGATCCTAAAGGTTAAGAAGTTACTAGTTTATTTTGTTGAGCTGCCTTACTATTAATTCTTTTTTTTTTTAAGTTAGGCATTTACCTTTTTTTAATTTCTAAGTATTTGATCTTATGATGAGCAGTTTTTTTATGGTTTGAAAAGTTATATACACTGTCATGGGCTGATTTCACACTGCTTCATCTGTTCACATTCAGTGAGGGTTTACTGACTTTCCAAGAAAAATTTATTTTGGAAATTGTCTCACTTAAGGAATTATTTCAGGTATTGATAGTTTCCATGATGTGTCAACCTTACTTGTTGTCCAAGGAACATTTAAATCTTTGTTTCTTCTGTAATGATTTTTTAACATACATTATTTTGAATTTTTTTAAATTAAGAAATGTGTTATGTGTTGGGTATTCAGAGTTTAAATATAGGTGGTTGGGTATATATATATATATATATGGGCTAGTAACCCCTTTTCCTGTAAAGATTACTAAAAAGAATAAGAAGAAGAAAATTGTCAAAGTGGGAAGTCTGAATGTGCGTGGATGTTGTGCAGATGATAAGAAAGAGATGATTGTGGATGTTATGAATGAGAAGAAGCTGGATGTCCTGGCTTTAAGTGAAACAAAGCTGAAGGGGGTGGGAGAGTTTCAGTGGAGAGGAATAAATGGGATTAGGTCAGGGGTTTCAAATAGAGTTAGAGCTAAAGAAGGAGTAGCAATAATGTTGAAGGATAAGCTATGGCAGGAAAAGAGGGACTATAAATGTATTAATTCAAGGATTATGTGGAGTAAAATAAAGATTGGATGTGAAAAGTGGGTTATAATAAGCGTGTATGCACCTGGAGAAGAGAGAAGTGTAGAGGAGAGAGAGAGATTTTGGGAAATGTTGAGTGAATGCGTGGGGAGTTTTGAATCAAGTGTGAGAGTAATGGTGGTTGGGGATTTTAATGCTAAAGTGGGTAAAAATGTTATGGAGGGAGTAGTAGGTAAATTTGGGGTGCCAGGGGTAAATGTAAATGGGGAGCCTTTAATTGAGCTATGTGTAGAAAGAAATTTGGTAATAAGTAATACATATTTTATGAAAAAGAGGATAAATAAATATACAAGGTATGATGTAGCACGTAATGAAAGTAGTTTATTAGATTATGTATTGGTGGATAAAAGGTTGATGGGTAGGCTCCAGGATGTACATGTTTATAGAGGGGCAACTGATATATCGGATCATTATTTAGTTGTAGCTACAGTTAGAGTAAGAGGTAGATGGGAAAAGAGGAAGGTGGCAACAACAAGTAAGAGGGAAGTGAAAGTGTATAAACTAAGGGAGGAGGAAGTTCGGGTGAGATATAAGCGACTATTGGCAGAAAGGTGGGCTAGTGCAAAGATGAGTAGTGGGGGGGTTGAAGAGGGTTGGAATAGTTTTAAAAATGCAGTATTAGAATGTGGGGCAGAAGTTTGTGGTTATAGGAGGGTGGGGGCAGGAGGAAAGAGGAGTGATTGGTGGAATGATGAAGTAAAGGGTGTGATAAAAGAGAAAAAGGTAGCTTATGAGAGGTTTTTACAAAGCAGAAGTGTTATAAGAAGAGCAGAGTATATGGAGAGTAAAAGAAAGGTAAAGAGAGTGGTGAGAGAGTGCAAAAGGAGAGCAGATGATAGAGTGGGAGAGGCACTGTCAAGAAATTTTAATGAAAATAAGAAAAAATTTTGGAGTGAGTTAAACAAGTTAAGAAAGCCTAGGGAAAATATGGATTTGTCAGTTAAAAACAGAGTAGGGGAGTTAGTAGATGGGGAGATGGAGGTATTGGGTAGATGGCGAGAATATTTTGAGGAACTTTTAAATGTTAAGGAAGAAACAGAGGCAGTAATTTCATGCACTGGTCAGGGAGGTATACCATCTTTTAGGAGTGAAGAAGAGCAGAATGTAAGTGTGGGGGAGGTACGTGAGGCATTACGTAAAATGAAAGGGGGTAAAGCAGCTGGAACTGATGGGATCATGACAGAAATGTTAAAAGCAGGGGGGGATATAGTGTTGGAGTGGTTGGTACTTTTGTTTAATAAATGTATGAAAGAGGGGAAGGTACCTAGGGATTGGCAGAGAGCATGTATAGTCCCTTTATATAAAGGGAAAGGGGACAAAAGAGACTGTAAAAATTATAGAGGAATAAGCTTACTGAGTATACCAGGAAAAGTGTACGGTAGGGTTATAATTGAAAGAATTAGAGGTAAGACAGAATGTAGGATTGCGGATGAGCAAGGAGGTTTTAGAGTGGGTAGGGGATGTGTAGATCAGGTGTTTACATTGAAGCATATATGTGAACAGTATTTAGATAAAGATAGGGAAGTTTTTATTGCATTTATGGATTTAGAAAAGGCATATGATAGAGTGGATAGAGGAGCAATGTGGCAGATGTTGCAAGTATATGGAATAGGTGGTAAGTTATTAAATGCTGTAAAGAGTTTTTATGAGGATAGTGAGGCTCAGGTTAGGGTGTGTAGAAGAGAGGGAGACTACTTCCCGGTAAAAGTAGGTCTTAGACAGGGATGTGTAATGTCACCATGGTTGTTTAATATATTTATAGATGGGGTTGTAAAGGAAGTAAATGCTAGGGTGTTTGGGAGAGGGGTGGGATTAAATTATGGGGAATCAAATTCAAAATGGGAATTGACACAGTTACTTTTTGCTGATGATACTGTGCTTATGGGAGATTCTAAAGAAAAATTGCAAAGGTTAGTGGATGAGTTTTGGGAATGTGTGTAAAGGTAGAAAGTTGAAAGTGAACATAGAAAAGAGTAAGGTGATGAGGGTGTCAAATGATTTAGATAAAGAAAAATTGGATATCAAATTGGGGAGGAGGAGTATGGAAGAAGTGAATGTTTTCAGATACTTGGGAGTTGACGTGTCGGCGGATGGATTTATGAAGGATGAGGTTAATCATAGAATTGATGAGGGAAAAAAGGTGAGTGGTGCGTTGAGGTATATGTGGAGTCAAAAAACGTTATCTATGGAGGCAAAGAAGGGAATGTATGAAAGTATAGTAGTACCAACACTCTTATATGGGTGTGAAGCTTGGGTGGTAAATGCAGCAGCGAGGAGACGGTTGGAGGCAGCGGAGATGTCCTGTTTAAGGGCAATGTGTGGTGTAAATATTATGCAGAAAATTCGGAGTGTGGAAATTAGGAGAAGGTGTGGAGTTAATAAAAGTATTAGTCAGAGGGCAGAAGAGGGGTTGTTGAGGTGGTTTGGTCATTTAGAGAGAATGGATCACAGTAGAATGACATGGAAAGCATATAAATCTATAGGGGAAGGAAGGCGGGGTAGGGGTCGTCCTCGAAAGGGTTGGAGAGAGGGGGTAAAGGAGGTTTTGTGGGTAAGGGGCTTGGACTTCCAGCAAGCGTGCGTGAGCGTGTTAGATAGGAGTGAATGGAGACGAATGGTACTTGGGACCTGACGATCTGTTGGAGTGTGAGCAGGGTAATATTTAGTGAAGGGATTCAGGGAAACCGGTTATTTTCATATAGTCGGACTTGAGTCCTGGAAATGGGAAGTACAATGCCTGCACTTTAAAGGAGGGGTTTGGGATATTGGCAGTTTGGAGGGATATGTTGTGTATCTTTATATGTTTATGCTTCTAGACTGTTGTATTCTGAGCACCTCTGCAAAAACAGTGATAATGTGCGAGTGTGGTGAAAGTGTTGAATGATGATGAAAGTATTTTCTTTTTGGGGATTTTCTTTCTTTTTTGGGTCACCCTGCCTCGGTGGGAGACGGCCGACTTGTTGAAAAAAAAAAAAAAAAAAAAAAAAAAAAAAAAAAATTGTGTGTTTTGTGGTGTTGTGTACTATGGGTGTTTTGTATGTGTGTGTTTGGTAGAGTTGCATGTGTGTGTGTGTGTTATACAAAAATCATGGCACTGTAGTAATAAGAAAAGTGTTTCGGCTTTCATTAGAAGTAGGTGTAAAAAAAAAATTTATAGAATTTTTTAATCCATTGACCAGTTCCTGTTTTTCCCCCTAATTATCTACCAGTTTTCTTGTAGCCTTGTTTTAAATTTTCTTCCCTTGATTTTGCAGGAACCTTGACTGGATTGTTTTACCAGATTGAACATAGTGAAGACGAGTTAGTACGAGAGAGATGCATTCGTTTTCTTCACACGAAGATAAAGTCACTTGGGTCACAAGTTTTCACAAGTGACGTAGAAACACTCATTCTCACCGAGGCAAAGAAAGTGTTGCAGGTAACTTAAAACTACTCGAGCATTTTTTTCAGGGTTCATTATTAGGTCGTGTGGCAAATTATCGATATAAGTGGTATCAGTCATTTTTTTACAGTATCTGTATCAACCCAAAATTTAATATAAGTGAATATTGGCTAAAAATTTAATTATTATTATTATTAACACACTAGCCGATTCCAACCAAGGCAGGGTGGCCTGAAAAAGAAAAACTTTCACCATCATTCACTCCATCACTGTCTTGCCAGAAGGGTGCTTTACACTACAGTTTAAAACTGCAACATTAACACCCCTCCTTCAGAGTTCAGGCACTGTACTTCCCATTAATGCATTTTAGGTAGATTCATCAGAAGAAGAGTTCACCCTTGTGATGGGCATACTTCGAGAATTAAAAACCTGCCAGACAGTGAAGGGTTACCAGCAATTGGTTGACCTGGTGGCTGAGCAAGTTGATTTCACCCGTCCCTTGGACCCGTCTGATGTTGAGAGCGTTCATCGCCTAACATCTTGCACAAAGCAGGCCCTGCCATATTTTTCTGTAAGTAGCTCTGTTGTGATGAATTTTTTGTAAATGTTAAATTTATTTTGTAACTTTTATGTCTTCTTAATTACATTTAATTTCACTTTTAGGTTTAGGTTTCAAATTTAGCCGAGTTAACTGTGGAAATACTAAAATAATATTGTCAATAATGTTGGTTAGGTTAAGGCCACTAAAATGGGTCACTATTATATAAATTATTTGTAATGTAATGAGGTGTTAGTAGACTAGTTAATTTCATCAAGACTAGTTTGTGTAGAAAAATAATTAAATGGAAGAAGCCAAGAATACGATCGATGATTTTCGTGCATGCACTCCCATGTCAGAATATCATCCAATATAATACCCACCAATTTTGATTCTTTTATGCATATTACTAAGTCTTTGTAATTATCATGGGAATTAGATTCATACCACACTTCAAAAATAAGATATGGCAAGCTATTTCACATTGGTGTGTTGGGAAGGTAAATGGTGGAACCAAGAGCTGAAGCTCATCCCACACAAGTTCCAGTAGTTTTTTAACACACTGACCGTCTCCCACCGAGGCAGGGTGACCCGAAAAAGAAATAATTTCACCATCATTCACACTATCACTGTTTTGGCAGAGGCACACAGATATGACAGTTTAGATGTTCCTCAAAACAGCAGATATCCCAAACCCTTCCTTTAAAGCACAGACACTACTTCCCACCTCCAGGACTCAAGTCCGGCTAACCGGTGTCTGCGAATCCCTTCACAAAATATTACCTTGCTCACACTCAAACAGCACTGTGCTGTATACTGTTCTCATCAATTCTCTGTTTTCAGTCCCAGGTGCGTTCTACACAGTTTGTTGAATATATGTGGCGAGAAGTTGTACCAGCTCTTGACCACTTGGAAGCTGCTGTGAGTGATGGGGGTAACAATGCTGCACTCATCCTTGATCTTCTGAAAATTATAGCAGAGCTTGTTCCTCATGCTGGCAATTTAGAAGATATAGGAGGCAAAATTGTAACCATCTTTGATAAACTGTTGGTAGGTGATATAATTGAGTGTGATTTCTTTTCTGAATAAAAAAAATTGCAGTTTGTCATCTCAGTAGGAATCCCAAGTGTAATATGGAAATCTGGTGGATACATTTACATGTATAATAATGCACATAACAAAATTTTCTTCTTTCTTTCTCTTAATATACAGTATACACTGTACAGGCATACCTCATTAATATGGTGCTCACTTTAGAAAGCTTCGCTAATACTTTGCTTTTCAATTACATTCGTGTTTGTTATTTTTGGTGATTGCCTTGCTCTTGAGATGCTTTTTGGCAATTTTTAAGAAAATTTTATTATTTTACTTTTACATAATTTTTTTAGGCCTAGTGCTATTGCACACTTTAATTAATAGTGTAAACATGTTTTTAGGCTTTAATATGCACTGGCAAGTGAATAAAAGGCTATGATTCGCTCTAAGGCAATATTGGCTTTATGGTGGTGGTCTGGTTTACTGTATATACAGGTAGGCCTGTATATACAGTAAACCCTTGCATAATGCCCAGGTTACATTCCTGAAAACTGGTGCCTCATTAAATAATAGTTTTGTGAAGTAAGAAACCTGTGGGGAAAATAGGGTTATTTTTCATGTTTGCTTTTAACTTCCTACTTTTAAAGGATCAAGTATATCAACAGCCCTTCCTCTGCTCCCTGAATATATATCACATATTGTTTTAACTTTTTTTTCCATAATATTCACATCACACCTTGCTATCATAGACTTCAGCTTCATCTTCACTGTAACATTCAAAGACTATGTCTCATTCAAAGAAAAGTAACAGTGCCACTGTTTTCTGATTTATTTCCTTTTTTGGATCTATTGATAAACTTCTTTCCCCAGATTCCTCTTCACTTCAGTCACCTTATTTTCCTTACTTATTTTATGTTTAATCTCGTCTTGCATGTGCCTTTCTTCCAGTATGCTCATATTCAAATGTGTAGATACAGTCGCTTCATCCATGCTCCTTCAGAATTGCGTTTGTGCGACTTTTGTTTCATTTATTTTTTCTCGCTACTGCTTTCAACTTAAGTTTTAAGTTGATTTAAAGCAACAACACTATTAGACCTTTTCATGAAGTATAAAAATATAATGCTGTACTTCAAGCTTGTTTTCTCTTAAAATCTAATCTAATCAGTGGATTTCTAAGTGATCTTTAATTAAAATATACTTGTTTTTATAATGTTTCTTCTTTTTTAGATGGAATAGATTGCCAGTTTATTAGTTGACTATTTGTTGTAATCCTATAACAGTTTTTCACAAAGTTTAGCACTCTCATATAAAATTAATAATTTGATTACTGTTTAATCTTATGGGCTTTGTGCTTTCTCATAAATATAATATTAATGTATTTGATTGCATTGTCAGGAAGTGATGCCACTACCTCCAGAAGGAGATGCAGCCACAGAGGCACTGGAAGGAGGAGTCAGCCTAGAGTTTTCCCGTGTAGAGTGTCTCCTCTTCGCTTTCCACCAACTTGCAAAGCAGAGTCCAGAATTCCTAACTGAAGACGCAGATCGACTAAAGGATTTCAGGATCAGGTTTGAAACTCTGTTATAATTTATATTAGGGGTCACCCTATCTTGATGGGAAACTGCTGATGAAAATTCCAGGCTTCATTTATTATACACATCTTGTTGATGTAATAAGCTTAGGATGTTAATATTACTTGGGTACATTGGTAAAATTGCTTGATAATTCACATTCCTTTGGGGAAGTTGTTTATCTTTTTGTCTATAATGATTTTGGATTTTTACTTCAGTGTTTTAAAATCCCAAAGGAGAGGTGTATTGGTGGTCATGCATCATGTGAATGCATTACTGTATTACCAGATTATCTTAAAATATTTATGACATCTTAGCTTCATTCAGACTCTCCTCCTTGAGGTTCTGGGCTTTCAGGGTCTTTCCCAGATGTATTATTCTCCTGACTTGACAATGAAGATAACACTTAGTCAATCACTGATTTGCCAGAAGGGTGCCCACTTCACAGTTCAGATGACCCTCTAAACTACAGCATTCCTGTCCTTGCTGTACTTCCTACCTCTAGGACTAGTTCAGCTAATTAGTTTCCCTAAATTCCTTCATAAATGTTGCCATGCTCACACACCAACAGTACATCAAATTATAAAAACTACTTGCCTCCATTCACTCCAATCAAACACACTTGCACAAGTCTGTTGTATGCCCAAGGCTCTATCAATTGAAACCTCTTTTACCCCCTCCCTCCAACTTTTCTAGGACATCCCCTGTCCCTCCTTTCCCCCCATCCCAGATTCATACTCCTGGTTTTCTCAGTCCTCTCCAAATTTTCCAAACCACCTCAACAACCCCTCCTCAGCCCTCTGAATAATACTTTTAACAATTCCACATGTAATCTCGAAACCCTGAACTCTGCATAATATTCACACCACACATTGCCTTCAGGCACGACATCTCTACTGCCTCCACCCTCCTCCTCACTGCAACACTCAAAACCCATGTTTCAGACCCCTACAGCAGTGTTGGTACTACTATGCTTTGGTACGTTTCCCCTTTTTGCTTTTATGCACAACCTACATTTTTACCTTTTTAAGTTCTGTGGGTTATCTCATCTCATAGAACCATTCATCATTAAGTTCACTCTCAAATATCTGAAAACATTCACTTCCTCCATACTCCCTTTAGTCTGATATCCAGTCTCTCTTTGCCAAATTTTTCTTTTTTTATATTTTCATTTCATTGCTCTTTCTAAGTTTACCTTTAATTTCTTTCTTTTACATACTCTCAAATTTGTTTAACAACCATACCACGGGCGGGATTTGAACCCGCGGTCAGAGTGTCTCAAAACTCCAGACCGTCGCGTTAGCCACTGGGCCAGCTAGCTTCAATAAGATTCGTCCAACTAGGTATATTTCTACACCATAGGAAGGTTAGCATAGGCACCACTGTGTCCACAAATGCAAGTTTTTACAGACAAATCTCCCAAAAGAACTGTCATCAGCAAACAGCAACTGTGACAACTCCCACTCCATACCAGATTCATTATCTTTCAGTCCCTTGCCTCTCTCAAGTGCCCTTGCATACATGTCTTTTATAACCCCCATCTATAAGTATATTAACCATGGTGACATCACATACCCCTGTCTAAGGCCTACTTTTACTGGAAAATAATTTACCTCTCTCCTACATACCCTAACCTGCACCTCACCATTCACATAATATCTGCTACTTTAAGTAACCCCACCCACTAGAATCTAGATGAAAGGTTTGGTGTATTTTGATTGAGCTTGTGGATTGTCAGTTCAATTGAATTTATTACAGCTTGCAAAATTTTTATCACCATTATTTTCTGATGCATTATTTTACTGTATTCATTGATAAACAACTTACCCTATATTCTTTAACCCTTTGAGGGTCGACAGGCCCTCTCCGAGACTCGTTCTCAGGGTCGGCCAAATTTAAAAAAAAAAAAAATATTTTTTCTTATGAAAAGATAGAGAATCTTTTCCTGATCATAATGACACCAAAAGTATGAAATTTGATGGAAAACTTACGGAATTATGCTCTCACGAAGTTAGCTGTGTCGGCGATGTTTACGCATCGGCGATTTTGCCCACTTTCAGCCCCATTTTCGGCCAATTCCACTGTACTAGTTGACAAAAAACATGAATATTTCGCTAGAACTCCATTTTTTTCTATCGAATGAGTGCAAGAAACTATCCATTTATCAATTTCAACTATCCAATACAGTGGTCAGAATTTAGCAATTTTGCCAATTTCACACAAATTTCCAAAGATGCCAATTTCCGAATAGGGTCCAGAATAAACAAGAAAGACATTCCTGGCACTAAAATGACATTTCCTCTGTTCATTAGTCACGTCTCAAGGCCCCTCTTACATTCTTTTGCTTTTCACTTTGAATTTTTATTCTCATAAAAAATAGAAGATTTACTGTTATGCAGACTACTGCATTAGTGTAAAAAATGGTATAAATAATATTGGCGCACTTGCAAAATAATATTAGACTCACCAGTTGACGTGTATTGGACACTTGGCATGATTTGTTTACTTTTGAACTTTGGTAAAAATCAAACATTTCTGCTACTTTGAGCTCAACTTCAAAGTACTTTTCATTGTAAAACCAGTCAAAATCATCTCAATTTCTGTAATATGTCTTCCATTCTATAAAATGAGACCAAGAAAACTAGAATACAACAATAAATACCATACGAAAATACAGTGCAAAGTCGTTGTTTTATTCCAAAAAAACGGTCAGTTTTTTTTTTTCTCATTACGCACTGTGTGCTGCAGGATTTTTTTTTATACTGTGCACACTGACCACATAGACCCATTCTTTCATAAGGAGGCCTACCAGCTTTCTCCCACTAGATTTGAGGGCGCTAGAATTTAGGCGTACTAGTACGTCAAAAACCCTGGGTCGTAAGCCGTACTAGTACGGCTGAAACCCTCAAAGGGTTAATACATTAAATTGGGTTGGGCAAATGTTTTGTTAGTGGGATGAATTGTTAAGGACCTGCCTAGTATGGGCCAGCAGGCCTCCTTTCTTATGTTCTTATGTTATCCCTTTCAGGGTTCAGACTCCTGATCTGGAAATTGCTCTCTGTGTCAAAGAATTCCTCCCCCCCCCCCCCCCAAATATGAAATGATAAGAGAATTTTTATCCGAAGGTAATGAAACCAAAAGTATGAAATTTGATGGAAAACTTATGGAATTCACTCACTCAAAGTTAGTGGTCTCAGCGATATTTATGCATCGCTGATTTAAGCCAATTCCATTGTTCCAGTTGACCAAACTCTTAGCTATATCACTAGTATGCCTTCCATTGTATTGATTGAGTACAAGAAGCCACCCATTTAACTATTTCAACTATCCAAAAAGTGATTAGAAATTGGTAATTTGGCTAGTTTCACACAAAATTAAAAAATTGACGATTGAAAAATAGGGTCCAGACTAAACAGTGTAGACATTCCTGACACTAAAGCATTTCCTCTGTTCATTAGTTACATCCTCAGGCCTCCTGTATTACACTTGCTTTCCATTTTTAATTTTTATTCACACAAAAATACAAGATTTGCTGTTACGTAGACTACTGCAATATTGTAATAATTGTACAAATGATATCAGTGCATTTGTGAACCTGTATTAGATCGACCGGTTGGACACATATTGAATGAGTTATGTAATTTGTATCCTCTGGAATATCGGTAAAATTCAAACACTTCTGCTACTTTGAGCTCGATTTCAAGCTACTTCTAGTTATGAAACCAATCAAAATCATCATTATTACTGTAATATATCTTCCATTCTGTCAAATGATACCAAGAAACCGAGAATAAACCCATAAAAAACATCCAAAAATACACTGAAGAGTTGCTATTTTAAACCGTAAGTGCAGTCAGTTTTATTTTCCCATCATGAACTGCGTGGAGCAAGATTTTCTTTATATGGTGCACACTCACCACATTTTCTCATATCTAGGCCAAAATTTACAGGTTACAGCTTATCTGAGTGAGCTGAGCTCATCACATACATCTGCTGCAGTGACCCAGAGCTCAAATCCGTAGTACTACAGTACTGACCTCGAAAAGGTTAATCACGCTTTCTCTTATCTATTCTGTGATTTTTGCTCTGTCTTTCATAGGCACATCTGTTGCACAAGTGTCTCATTCTTCAACTTGATGATTTTCAAAACCATTTTCATCACGTCTGCTAATGCACACATCCCCAGTTATATAAATATGTTCAGTTCATCCATACTCCATTTTCTTCCACTCAGACGGTCATTTTTCCGCTACCTGGATGTCTTCTCGTTTTCATTACCATGCTTTTTTCTGTGTTCATTTTTTTTTTTACACACTTCCAAACTTATCCAACCTTTGTAACTTCTCTTCTGAATCTCTTAAAAACACTGTCTTTGGAAGAAAGCGACTGTGACAAACTCCCACATAGGCAGATTAATTATACATTAGTTTTAATATTCCAGGCTGCAGTACTTTGCCCGAGTTTCACAGGCATATCAGAAACGCTTAAGAGAGGCATTAGCCAACAAAACTGGCGAGGAACTGAAGACTGAAGAAAACAAAATCAAGCTGATAGCTCTCAAAACTACAGCCAACATCAATATACTCATCAAAGATCTTTTTCACCAGCCTCCATCTTATAAGGTAAAACCCCTGTAATGTGTGTTAGTGTAGTGTTTATCACACTGACAGCACTGTGCATTTCTAATAGTATCTTAAAGTTCAGGCACATTCCAAGGTGTGTTGTTGGTAAGGTATTGCAATAAAACAGGTTTTTGGTTGCACTCATGAGTTTAATCATATTTCTCTAATTTTTTTTTTTTAATAACAATGAAAAGGACATTAAAATCTACAAGAGTAGCCACTTTTACTCAAAAATTAATGTATTTATAACCCAAAATTTTAAACTAGTGGTGAATTGGATGAGTATGTAAGTTACATCTGGTAATGTGCTCCAGGGATCATTGCCCTCATGGCCTGGTTTCAAACCAGGCTTTAAATTTGAAAGAAAACATTGCAAGAAAAGGAACTAGTACCTATCTGGGTGGTTGCTATTTACCTACCTATTGCTATACAGGAAGGCCCCACTTATACGGCTGGTTAGGTTCCAGGCTACCTCCGTAATGCGGAAACCGCCGTAAAGTGGAACACCCTTTTTTTCCACTTACAAATGCATACAAACACTAGATAACAAGTTTACACTAACATATATTAAGTTAGCAATAGAACCAGGCATCAAAAAACAATAAAAAAGTACAATACATACATAGTGCACTCATTACTTACCTTAAAATATTTATAGTCTTAATCTAGGGTGAGACAAGTAGTATTTATTGTAAGAAATCAAGTGTGGTATGTATGGTAGTCAGCCAGGCTACCATACCAGGCCACCCCACCCACACATACAATTCTATGATATTTAAGCATCCCAGAGCGATAAAATGTATATACAGTTCACTCATTACTTACCTTAAAATATAGGATGAGATGAGTAGTATTTATTGTAAAAAATCAAGTGTGGTATGTATGGTAGTCAGCCGGGCTACCATACCAGGCCAACCCACCTACACATAATATTCTATTACATTTAAGCATCCCAGAGCGATAAAATGTATATACAGTTCACTCATTACTTACCTTAAAATATTTGTAGTTTTAATGTAGGGTTAGGAGTAAGTAAATGAGATAAAACGAATAAATGAGAGAGAGAAAGAATGAGTGCATGAGAGAGGACTGGCGCAGAGTTATGTAAACAAACCAGGCGAAGGTAAGTTTTGTAAACGAAGTGTACACGTCTGGTTTGTGTACAAGTTACATTGTGTACAGGTTGTCTCTACATTGATACGGTAGAATAAATAAAGAAGAACACTCCCATTCTCGTGTAACATCATTTTGAGAAGAAATGATGCTCTGAGTGAAGGCAATGGAAATAAGTCACTCTGACTTTTTTGGGTTATCCTAGGTTCTCTACACATGTTGTTATGTATGATAATCTATGTAACTGTATTTGTGTATACCTGAATAAACTTATTTACATACATATGAAAGGAATAATTTTCTACAGTTACCCCCAGTAACACATTTTCTCTTATGTTAGATTAGAGAAAATGTTATTCTTGGCATCACTTGTACAAGTTATCTGGCTACCACATCTCATATTTGTTTATTTATTCTATTGTAGGGTGTATTTATCATCTTTTTATGTTATGTATCGTGTTTATTATATAATTTTGAAAAAAATATCATGGATGGATTAATGAAAATGTGTATATTAACATAATATACAACATTTAATGAGACTTGGTGATTATTATTATTATTATTAGCATTTCTAATATGGCGTCACTTGTGCAAGTCGTCTGCTACCACATCTCATATTTATGTTTATTTATTCTATTGTGGGGTGTATTTATCATCTTTTTATGTTATGTATCATGTTTATTATATAATTTTGAAAAAATATCATGGATGGATTAATGAAAATGTGTATTTAACGTAATATACGACATTTAAATGAGACTCGATGATTATTATTATCATTACTAATATGATGTCTGGAGACATAAGACACTCTTACTGATTTTAATGTGTACCTGCATGCCAGTACAGTATGTAAGTTTATTTAAGTACAGGTATACATAAGTATAATTATCAGAGTATATATAAAATATGAAATAACTTTTAAAAACATTTGAAATTTTAGAGTTTCCAGACAAAATGGAGAGACTTAGTGCTTACTGAGCTCACGAAGAATGTAAACAAACAGGGTGGGGCGTGGTGACCGTATTAGAAAGTCAGGTGGGGGGAGCCGTATAGCGAGTTTTGGTCATAATTTGAAATGACCGTATTAGCGGAACGCCGTAAAGTGAAACGCCGTAAAGCGGGGCCCTCCTGTATATGGTTTTTGGGACTTTGAGCTGTTAGTATGAGCAGGTTATATTTTGTAAAGGGATTCAGGGGAAATAGTCAGCTGGACTTTAGTTGTATCTGCATGCATCTGGCAAGACAGTGATGGTGTGAATGATGGTGAAAGTGTTTCTTTTTTGGGTCACCCTGCCTAGGTGGGAAGTGGTCAGTTTCAAAAAAAAAAAAAAGTTGATTTTTGCCACACCCAAGTATCGTGCAAAAGTACCAGCTTGCGACTTAGAGCTACAAGGGTGTGGTGCCTTGAAGGATTGTAGGATTGATATCCGAACTGAACACAGCTGTTTAATAAAAAGTTATGAAACTGAAATCGAGAACAAAAAAATATTAAAATTGGAAAAAACAATCTTGCAGATTCTTCCAGAGAGCCCCAGAAATGTATATAAAAATACAAAATATGAGTACATATAATAATGGTTATATACTATTTTCTTTCATAAATTAAATTCAAAAATGTTTTTTTACATTATGTGGATTAATGTTTGATGTATGTTGATAAAAATCTTTTTTAATGCATTTTCATTATAGGCAAGTATTGCACTATCATGGAAACCAGCCTCTGCAGCAGGGAAGGCAATGACAAATGGAGCAGAGAAGCGACATCCACCCATCACATACGATTCCAACAGCCCCAAGAGCCACAAGGAAGAACGTCCCATTTATGCTCCACCAAAAGACAAGTACAGCCAGAGAGCAGGCCAATACTGTAAGTTGTATAATTATGCATAATTGTCTGTAGTTTACATGTTTATTTGCAGTGTTATATTGAAAGAAAAGATGTTATGCCTCCTGACTTTGGGGCTTAGTTTGTCAATTATTTATTTATATATTGGAGGCAGGAAAGAGAATGTACCTGAGTATGGTAGTACCAATACTTCTTTATATGAATGTGAAGTATGGGTTTTAAAATCTGTATTAATGAGGTGGCTAGAGGCAGCAGAGAGATCATGTTTGAGAGCAGTGTGGTGTGAATGTCATGCAGAGAATTCTGAGCATAGAAATTAACATGATGTGGGTTCATCAAGGGTATAATTCAAGGGCTGAGGAGAGGTGGTTGAGGCAGTTTGGGCATATAAAGAGAATGGAGAAGGAAAGATTAACAAAGAAGCTTTGAGTTTTATGGGCTTGAGCATCCAGCAGGCTTGTGAGAGCATGTTAGACAGGAATGAATGGAGACAAGCAATTTTTACTGAACATGCTGTTCGAATGTGAGCAGGGTAACTTTTATGAAGGGATTCAGGAAAACCAGTTAACCAGACTTGAATTCTGGAGATGAAAAAAGGCAGTGTCTACATTCAGGAGAGGTGGGAATGTTACATGCATAGGCTGATCTAATTATGATGTCAGCACACTTTGGAAAGATGGCAGTTAAATGAATGATTGGTGAATGTTTTTTTTCTTTGGGTCACCCTGCCTGTGTGGAAGACAGTGATGAAAAAAAGTGTTTAATATGCTTTGTTGTTTTGGATCCTATTCCAGCTGTACAATGAATAAATATTGTTCTTGCAGATTCATTATTTAATTGACAATTGTGGACTTCTAATTCTCCCCATTCATGATACTGTATTGAAAAAATCTTCAATGTTATTGTTATATATTCTTTTTCCCGTCTTGTATACCAATGAGAGGAATCTCTTTATTTTCAATTTTTCTTCGTACTGTAGTTTCCTGGCATATAAGGCACGATATAAGACGTGCTTTTTTCCCCACAGAAAGTCTTGGAGAATCGGCCTGCACCTTATATGCTCAAGGTCTGGGTCAAGGGTAGGTTTGGGTTACACTTTACCAGTTGTTTACTAATGTTACGTTACAATTGCTTGCACACATCGCCTTATATGCTCTTGCGTCTTATGTGCCGGAAAAAAACAGTAATTCGTATTTCTTAAATCTTGATATTTTATGTCATAGTTTTGGACTTTCTACCTTTCAAAATTTTTACTTTGTTTTTTGGTGAAGACATGGTGCTGTAGCTGCATATTCTGATTCATAGTTTACAATTTCTTTTATTACAATATACTTTTTCTCTTTTTTCCTTTACTTTTGTAATTGAAACTTATAACTGTTTTAAGAAATTCAGAATTTTCCAAAAGTAAAATGTTTGATTTGTATTTGCTTTGTAATATGAACTTTGTAAAAATCACTTTTTATTGTAATTTTCTTACCTTCACACCCATCTAATGCACTTTTTTTATTTAATAAATTTATGACTGTTTCATCTAGGTAGTAGGTTGGTAGACAGCAACCGCCCAGGGAGGTACTACCGTCCTGCCAAGTGAGTGTAAAACGAAAGCCTGTAATTGTTTTACATGATGGTAGGATTGCTGGTGTCCTTTTTTTCTGTCTCATAAACATGGAAGATTTCAGGTATGTCTTGCTACTTCTACTTACACTTAGGTCACACTACACATGCATGTACAAGCATATATATGTATATATACACATCCCTCTGGGTTTTCTTCTATTTTCTTTCTAGTTCTTGTTGTTGTTTATTTCCTCTTATCTCCATGGGGAAGTGGAACAGAATTCTTCCTCCGTAAGCCATGCGTGTTGTAAGAGGCGACTAAAATGCCAGGAGCAAGGGGCTAGTAACCCCTTCTCCCGTATAAATTACTAAATTTAAAAAGAGAAACTTTCGTTTTTCTTTTTGGGCCACCCTGCCTTGGTGGGATACGGCCGGTTTGTTGAAAAAAAAAAAAAATGACTGTTTCATACGGAGAATGTAAGATCAAGAAAAAGGGTAAGTAATTGGTCTAATAATAGCTCGTGTCATATTCTCTTCCTGCAGCTGGTGGAAATTTCCGGGGTCGAGGCAGGGGACGAGGAAGAGGCTTTGGGTTTGCTTCCAGCCGAGGGCCCATCTTCCGCTCCAGCTTCAGAGGGAGGCGAGGAAGTTTCAGGCCCTATTAATAAAAATTATGGAAAAAATGAAAACAAAAGAGAGACTTTTAGAATGTGGACAAATTGTGATGGGCACAGAAGGACACACTAAAGGTCTTAAAATACAAAATGGTGTAGGACAGAAGTTGATACAGCACAAAGGCCAAGAAAGTTTTTCACAAATTCTTAAAGGGTACCTGAATGGAAAATTATCAAAAAGCTTCTTTGACATTCATTAAGTTCTTTTGAAATGAGTATGATTTTGGGTCTCTTGTATATAAAAAATAAAATGGAAAATTTCATTAGACATTTTAAGATAAGACAGCAACAGAATTCTCTTACATTAATATTCATGAGCTATAATTACTGAAGTTACAGGACTCGTGAACAGATCAAAAATTCTGTATATAAACTTAAACTTATGCAAATTACTGATGAATCAGTAATGAAACTCTATATGATCATTTAAAAATTGTCTTAGTTTGTGAACTAAATCTAGAAAATTATTTTCCATAATAGAAGATATGTGGCCAATTAAAACAATAATGTGACTTAGAGAAGTACAGTACCATATAAGCTTGGGAAATGCTGTTTTAGAATATATTGTTTGAAGGGACCATGTTACTGAAAACATCCTCTGTGGTTTACTTTTAAAATTGTGCAAAGAGCTTTCTAAGTTTCATCCATTGTTTAACCTCCCCAGGTTTTACTTTGTAAGATAGTCAGTTAGATGTAGCAATTACTAGGGCAAGAAGCAAGTGTGCTTTCTCTTGATTTTCTTCCTTGGGGAACCAGCAAAGATTGTTAAGCTGGGCGTAGTGATTGCAGTAAATGTTAATTATATAGTAATACTGGCTAAATTTTTAGCCATTTAATGATAGATACTACACCAAGATCTGTAAAAGCTTTTATTTTACAATGTTGCTGTTATAATTTTTCTTTTAAACTGTATATTGACCCATGGCCACCTACAAGTGAACCTGCTCTTCAGCATATGGTTAAATTGTGTAACAACAGACATTTTGTTGGCCCCTCTTCAACATTTGAAATGTGTGCCTCATAAATGTTTGACAAAGAAACACTGGAACACTTCAAGAGCCATAAGGATTTTCTTCTAGCGTGGTATAGCAGTGTATTCTGCTATACAGGAAGATCCCTCAGCAGCTACATGGTATCCTTGTTGCTCCTCACCTCTCAGCTGCAACAAACCGGCAACTCATGGATGATGCAGTTAAGATTTTTTTTTTTTTACTTTGTATGCAAAATCACACTCGGTTTGGCATGTTTAATTCCAGGTTTTCCGGTGGTTTACTTCTTTGATAAAAGAGATTGGTTATGCTGATCGTAGAGATGTATAATTTACTTTGTTCTTACTAATGCCCCTTTTTTGACAGGATAAAATGGTATAACTGGTCAAATTTACATACCAGTGTACTGATAAGGTGCAGTCCAGAAATGTGCATGGTGAGTTTCTGCAGTTAATTGATCCTTTCAAATAACACAATCTTATTTTCATAAGACATTTAATGGTATTGGATTGTATTTCATTATATTCATATTGATTTTCTTTTCAGATTAATCAAGATTGTAATAAAGATTCTAATGACAGTCTGCTAATGCTTTAGCATTTGTATATAAAATATTTTTATAATAACATTGTTTCCTAATGAAGAATTTTCCCACAGAAAATTTTCACATGGTTGTTCAGCTGTTAAATGTGTGGCTGTCACTGTTTAGTATCTGACTTCTTGTTCTTGGAATTTTCCTTCTTTTAGGGAATGGCATCTCGTGGACTCTTCTGGTAAGCATTTCATTTGTTTTCAGGTGTTAATGACTATGAAGCACTAATCAAAACAAGTAAAAATATTGAACATGTTAGTTAGGCTGTCATGCTGATGAAGCAGTTACTACAGTTGAACCACTTACATTCTGAAGTGTTGCTTAATCCCAAAGGAATCTCTTTAATTTGTGTGCTCTGAGTATGTTGGTTTAAATAATGATGTGATGCAGGGTGAAGGGCAGCAGTACCTCTTGTTGACCCACCTAGCTGCTTGATACCACAATCAACCTTCATATTTTAGTCACAAGTGACAAAGTTTGAACACTGAATTTTATCTGATATTTATCAAATTCCAGTATTCTACTTCAATATATCTGCTTGAAATTATAATAATAGACATGTTCCTTGTGCTAGAGAAATAAGGACAAAATAGATAATGGTGATGACTCTAAGAGTAGTTGGATCTTTACTATCATTCAGTTATCATGAAAATAAAGATGGAGACAAATGGAATATGAAGAAAGTTTACTGAAAAAAGTAAAGAGTACATTTTGTTGTGGAGGGAGGCTACAAGGACCACTTCAGCAGTTTATTTAATATGTAGTTATACCTTGCTTTACATAGTTTTATAATGAAGCGTCTAGCTCCAAAATGTTTAAATGACATACGATGCTTCCTGTCCTTTGTGTTACTAATGAACATAGGAAGTGCACTTATTTTTTTTAATTTTTATACATCGTTTTCTATATGTGTATTCCTAGTTCTCATTCTTACCAGAATTCTGTCATTAAAAGAGCTGGTCTTGATGTATCCGGAATAGGAGAAAGTATTTTGAAACAGGAAAATTAATTATCAAAAGGTAGGGAGGAGATGTAACAAAAACTAAATTGTCACTTTTTTTTTTTTTTTTTTAATGCACTGGCCATCTCCCACCGAGGCAGGGTGACCTGAGAAACAAAATGAAAGTTTTCTTCTTACATTTGGTATATTTATACAGGAGAGGGGTTACTAGCCCCTTTCTTCGGGAAATTTAGTTGCCTCTCATGACATTCATGGCTTATGGAGGAAGAATTGTTTGCCACTTCCTCTTGGAGTTTACCAAATGTACCTGTATAAATTGAGTGCAATGTGGAGGAAGTGATCAATTATTGCAGATTGCTATGTGGTGATGCAACACTGAATGTCATCTATATGAAAACCATCAGTCTGAGACTGAGTACTTCTTCTCATTGCAAAGATTTGGGCATCTTAAAATTAGTTTGTTGTCTGCTTACTTCATATACACTAGTATATATTTGTTATATTCAAGGGATGCCATTTGATACAAAATATGCAGTTGAATATTTACCTTTATTATGAGTATACATATGTCATTTATTTGTAATTTTTTTCCTTTGAGTTTAGTCTGCATGATTGTAGAGGACAGTTTATAAAATTCTGACTTATTTTATTGGGATGGGGGAACGTGGGTTGTGGTTTGGTTTTACATGTTACGTAGAATTAATATAACTGCCTTGGTGGGAGACGGCCGACTTGTTGAAAAAAAATAAAATATATATATATATATATATATATATATTTTTTTTTTTTTTTTTTTTTTTTTTTTTTTCAACAAGTCGGCCGTCTCCCACCGAGGCAGGGTGACCCAAAAAAGAAAGAAAATCCCCAAAAAGAAAATACTTTCATCATCATTCAACACTTTCACCACACTCACACATTATCACTGCTTTTGCAGAGGTGCTCAGAATACAACAGTTTAGAAGCATATACGTATAA
Organism: Cherax quadricarinatus; assembly: GCF_038502225.1. NCBI lineage: Eukaryota > Metazoa > Arthropoda > Malacostraca > Decapoda > Parastacidae > Cherax > Cherax quadricarinatus. Next base: position 4,739,773 of record NC_091329.1, read on the forward strand.
AGATACACAACATACCCCTCCAAACTGCCAATATCCCAAACCCCTCCTTTAAAGTGCAGGCATTGTACTTCCCAATATATATATATATATATATATATATATATATATATATATATATATATATATATATATATATATATATATATATATATATATATATATATATATATACATATAGAATATATATATATATATATATATATACATATATACATATATATATAGAATATACATATATATATATACATATATACATATATATATATACATATATATATATACATATATATATATACATATATATACATACATATATATATATATATATATATACATATTTTTTTTTTTTTTTTTTTTTTTTTCAACAAGTCGGCCGTCTCCCACCGAGGCAGGGTGACCCAAAAAAGAAAGAAAATCCCCAAAAAGAAAATACTTTCATCATCATTCAACACTTTCACCACACTCGCACATTATCACTGTTTTTGCAGAGGTGCTCAGAATACAACAGTCTAGAAGCATAAACATAAAGATACACAACATATCCCTCCAAACTGCCAATATCCCAAACCCCTCCTTTAAAGTGCAGGCATTGTACTTCCCATTTCCAGGACTCAAGTCCGACTATATGAAAATAACCGGTTTCCCTGAATCCCTTCACTAAATATTACCCTGCTCACACTCCAACAGATCGTCAGGTCCCAAGTACCATTCGTCTCCATTCACTCCTATCTAACACGCTCACGCACGCTTGCTGGAAGTCCAAGCCCCTTACCCACAAGACCTCCTTTACCCCCTCTCTCCAACCCTTTCGAGGACGACCCCTACCCCGCCTTCCTTCCCCTATAGATTTATATGCTTTCCATGTCATTCTACTGTGATCCATTCTCTCTAAATGACCAAACCACCTCAACAACCCCTCTTCTGCCCTCTGACTAATACTTTTATTAACTCCACACCTTCTCCTAATTTCCACACTCCGAATTTTCTGCATAATATTTACACCACACATTGCCCTTAAACAGGACATCTCCGCTGCCTCCAACCGTCTCCTCGCTGCTGCATTTACCACCCAAGCTTCACACCCATATAAGAGTGTTGGTACTACTATACTTTCATACATTCCCTTCTTTGCCTCCATAGATAACGTTTTTTTGACTCCACATATACCTCAACGCACCACTCACCTTTTTTCCCTCATCAATTCTATGATTAACCTCATCCTTCATAAATCCATCCGCCGACACGTCAACTCCCAAGTATCTGAAAACATTCACTTCTTCCATACTCCTCCTCCCCAATTTGATATCCAATTTTTCTTTATCTAAATCATTTGACACCCTCATCACCTTACTCTTTTCTATGTTCACTTTCAACTTTCTACCTTTACACACATTCCCAAACTCATCCACTAACCTTTGCAATTTTTCTTTAGAATCTCCCATAAGCACAGTATCATCAGCAAAAAGTAACTGTGTCAATTCCCATTTTGAATTTGATTCCCCATAATTTAATCCCACCCCTCTCCCAAACACCCTAGCATTTACTTCCTTTACAACCCCATCTATAAATATATTAAACAACCATGGTGACATTACACATCCCTGTCTAAGACCTACTTTTACCGGGAAGTAGTCTCCCTCTCTTCTACACACCCTAACCTGAGCCTCACTATCCTCATAAAAACTCTTTACAGCATTTAATAACTTACCACCTATTCCATATACTTGCAACATCTGCCACATTGCTCCTCTATCCACTCTATCATATGCCTTTTCTAAATCCATAAATGCAATAAAAACTTCCCTATCTTTATCTAAATACTGTTCACATATATGCTTCAATGTAAACACCTGATCTACACATCCCCTACCCACTCTAAAACCTCCTTGCTCATCCGCAATCCTACATTCTGTCTTACCTCTAATTCTTTCAATTATAACCCTACCGTACACTTTTCCTGGTATACTCAGTAAGCTTATTCCTCTATAATTTTTACAGTCTCTTTTGTCCCCTTTCCCTTTATATAAAGGGACTATACATGCTCTCTGCCAATCCCTAGGTACCTTCCCCTCTTTCATACATTTATTAAACAAAAGTACCAACCACTCCAACACTATATCCCCCCCTGCTTTTAACATTTCTGTCATGATCCCATCAGTTCCAGCTGCTTTACCCCCTTTCATTTTACGTAATGCCTCACGTACCTCCCCCACACTTACATTCTGCTCTTCTTCACTCCTAAAAGATGGTATACCTCCCTGACCAGTGCATGAAATTACTGCCTCTGTTTCTTCCTTAACATTTAAAAGTTCCTCAAAATATTCTCGCCATCTACCCAATACCTCCATCTCCCCATCTACTAACTCCCCTACTCTGTTTTTAACTGACAAATCCATATTTTCCCTAGGCTTTCTTAACTTGTTTAACTCACTCCAAAATTTTTTCTTATTTTCATTAAAATTTCTTGACAGTGCCTCTCCCACTCTATCATCTGCTCTCCTTTTGCACTCTCTCACCACTCTCTTTACCTTTCTTTTACTCTCCATATACTCTGCTCTTCTTATAACACTTCTGCTTTGTAAAAACCTCTCATAAGCTACCTTTTTCTCTTTTATCACACCCTTTACTTCATCATTCCACCAATCACTCCTCTTTCCTCCTGCCCCCACCCTCCTATAACCACAAACTTCTGCCCCACATTCTAATACTGCATTTTTAAAACTATTCCA
>NC_091329.1:4747501-4767501 GCF_038502225.1 Cherax quadricarinatus
CTCGTGGGCTTAGCGCTTGGTTTTGATTCTAATAATAATGTGAACATCTGTTAATGCATACAAGTTCTTAAGCTTCATTTGCAGAGCAGGCATACTGTAGCAGATTTCCAGTCCAGTACTAAATATTTTTTGAGTATCAAACCTTAGTATGTAATGATTTTACTATCTGTTATCTCATTATGCAGATCCACGTGAATGCCATCTTTTGATGTATATCTTCATAATGTTTTCTTGGTTAAATGACTAGTTGAAATATATTTAAGTTTCATGTTTGCATTTCACCATTTCAGAACTCAGTTGCTTTACTAGGTGGGTATGATTTTGCATACAAAACTTCTCTGTATATTTTACCCCATGATATTTGTCAATAAAATATACAGTCAACATTTACAATTTCCATGATAATACCTGTTTTCCACCTTAGTATTATTTTAAGATTGTCTAGCTATATCTGCACTAGCTGAATAAAAGTTTCTATTACAGCTGTTGTATTTATCTATACAAGTGTCCTTATAAATCTTTACTAAACCATTCTATGTAGTGTCATAATAAGCACCAGATGGAAAAATAAACACAAATGCAGTATAGTGCAATGCTTTATTTTTCCATTGTGTCAGTATTTTATACCATTTATCTCAATAAGCACCAGGTATTGAGAACCCCATACAGATTAATCACCCTTATTACATAGGAATACCATGACTCCCACCCTCGTAATGGCAGGGCCTTTACACGATAGGGGGATTATGGCCTCTGCTGTTTTGGCCTTACTGGATGAGTTTAACTCCTGCAGAATAGTCTTGACATGTAGTGGCCTAATTAAACACTGTTTTGTTTGTTTACCATGCATTATAACCCATACATTCCTAGTTTCCTCCTGCCTAGAAGTTGAAGAGACTGGTAGTCTGTAATCTGCAGATAGGCAACACGATTCTTTGGTAGGTAGAAGTCAGTAGAGAGATTTAGCTATGGCCCTGCTGAATCAGATTGGCTGGCCTAGCATCACTTTCCTGCCTGGTAGAGAGGTGTTCAGCTAGGGCCAAGTAAGCATCTGTAAATGGGCACCACTTCAGTCCAGTGGCTCATGTTCATCTTACTGATGGTACTTGCATATGCCTCTATTAACCCTGAGGTTATTTGTTTTAGTCAACAGTTAAGCCTCCTATTGTTGGGCTCAATCATGGGTGGGGAGAGATTACTAATATTGTATGTATAGTCTTCATACTGCTCAATCTGTTGACCCTTGTGGCACCCCTGAACTCTCCTCAGATCTGGTAATGCTTTCATGCACTGCTTGTTGCCTGATCCAGGTGATGGCATCTACCTGACACCTTTGATGCCTCTGACCTTTGCAGTTTTCTTATGAGTGCAAAATTCACTGTCTTGAGGAATGGGAAGGCTTATCATACACTGTGGCAGTGACTTAACTCCAAGGAAGGCTTCCACAGTTCTACTCCAGATCTGCTCGGCACCCACAAGTCCCTGCTGTATCCTCTCCCACAGTCAATTCTGTGTCCAGCCCTTATGAAATCCTAGCCTCTTGACATTCCTACCTTGATACCTCCTATTTTTCCTTCATCTTTTATTTTTCATGTTTCTTTCCCTACATAGGCTTTCCCAACTGGGCTTTCAACTAGACTCCAAATACCTTTAGTTTCTAAAACTCCTTGCCCACTTATTACTCCTTCATGCTTCACTTGCCTAATCGCAGTGTCTTGCCCTGCTGTGACAGTAGAAACCCATCCACATCCACATACTGTCACTACTTTCCCTGTATTCACTCAGACTCACTATCCTCTAACAGTTTCTCACCATTGTACCAGTTGCCAATGTCACTCCATCTACTCCTTTCACCTTCTTGTACTATGCCATCTGCTACTGCCTTGCCTACAGAAACACCTCCAGTCATATTGAATTATACTGAAAAGACAACCCACTATGGATCTTGACCCACCCTTCATACCTTCACATTCTCACCCTCCATAACCCCTATATCTACTCCTGCCCTACATTTTAAATCTACAATACCCACAAATCTCTTACTACTGCTATCTCCACACATTGACTACTGATCACTACAGCTAATAGCCACCAGCTATTATCTGTTACTCCTGAATTGCTAAATTACTCATAATGGCAGTATTGCAGTGGAATATCAGAGGGTACAGGAGGTATCAAGGAAAGCTCCAGTTGTTGCCCTCCCATTTAACCCCCTATATGTGTTTGTTTACTAGAATTAAAATTGTTACATAGTTGGACTTCCTATTTCTGGCTATGTTTTGGTACAGTCATTAGATCCATTTCCCGATGAGACACATGAGAGTGCACTTGCATGCAACGATATCCCTTATTTTTGACTTCTAGTTCATATTCCGCTTCACTATACTGTAGCCCGAGTATTTGGGCAAGTGGTACACTTTATAAGATTCGTCCAACTAGGTATATTTCTACACCATAGGAAGGTTAGCATAGGCACCACTGTGACCACAAATGCAAGTTTTTACAGATGAATCTCCAGCTAGCGTGGTCACAGTGGTGCCTATGCTAACCTTCCTATGGTGTAGAAATATACCTAGTTGGACGAATCTTATTGTGGCTAGCTGGTCTAGTGGCTAACGCGACGGTCTAGAGTTTTGAGACTCTGACCGCGGGTTCAATCCCGGCCGGGGTATGGTTTGATCCCCATATGTTTAAATTTTCACGCTCATTCTCTTTCCTGTATTGATATTTACATGTATCTTTCTATAGTACTTGACTTTAATTGGTCTGTAGTACCTAATCTTCATGATAGCAATCATTTCCCTCTTCTTACGTCACAAGAATTCATTTTGAAGCCTAAGTAGATTTGACTAGGATAACATGCATATAAACAAGTACATACAAAGTAAACATACAGATATCAGTCAAGCTCAGGCTTGGTTACAAGCACAGTACATGTGGCACCTTGGTACATACGTACAAGGAAAATGTTATGATAGTCTGCCTTCTAGTCACTGTCTTGAACATTGCCTCACTGTTCATTGATAGGGACATTAGTATACCTTCATTGGGGAGGAGGGGGGATTGCCTTCATGCTGATGAAGGGCTTTTGATCTAAGGAATTGGGTATATTCTCCCCTTCCTTGGATATAACCTAGTTACCTCTCATTCCCTAGGCATTGTATGACCCTTGCATATTTACAACTTCCCCATGAATTTCATAATTGAAACATAGTTGTAATAAAGCACATGGTAAAAATGACCTAATTGGTGTATCCTAATGCTCTCGCAGTACTGTCCACTTTATAGATATGTAGTACACAAACAGCGGCTGGTTCAGTAGGAAAAATACAGTTCAGTTCGTTTGTCTAGAATATCCTGGATAAGTGGAGTCATCCAGTGCTTATACCTAACTCATGAGTCATTTGATAGTATCATGGCCCTTGTCGGTTTAGTGCTTTATTTGATTTTAGTAATTGTTGAAAGTATCTGACGCACAAGGTGAGTTTTAGGAAGGTAATCATAGGTGATGTATTTCTATAGAAGGGCTGGGTTTCTGCTCATTAATTCAGTACGAAAGGCTTTACATTGGTAATTAGAATTATAATGGCAAAATGTTAAAAGATATATACGGTGAAGACTCGCAGGGTTGTTTGCATTTTTTTTTTTTTTTAGTTTCCAGGGTGCCATAATTTATAAACAGCATTGCTTTGTATCTAAATTTGCAAACAATGCTAACTGAGAAATACAATGTGGCTTCCTAATCTCATGTCTGAGATAAGGCCATAACACTGGTGCCAAGAAACATTAGAAACTTTGTTACTATTGCATCAAGTAACACTTTCATCCCTTGGGTTAGCGCTGTGACCCTAATGGGTTTAGTGCTTGATTTTGATTATAACAACATCCCTTGGATTGACAGCCTAATGCGTAAGTGAAAGATGGAGTAAAACAAGGCACTATGCAGAGCAACCCCTCAAGGAAGGTTCCTTAATGCTGGTGAGGGGCTCTTGATCTAGGGAACTGGATCTGTGCTCCAGTTCCCTGAATTAAGCCTGAATACCTTCCATCCCTCCCCCAAGCACTGTATAATCCTATGGGTTTAGTGCTTCCCCCTTGATTATAATAATAATAATAATAATATGCAGAGCAAGCATTTATTGAGTTTTGCAAAAATGTGAGCTTTATAAATTCCAACCTTCTTTTTGATTATAATAATAATAATATAAATGCCAACTCCCGAGGGAGGTCCCTTGATGATGGTGGGGGCTCTTGATCTAGGGAACTGGATCTGTGCTCCGGTTCCCTGAATTAAGCCTGAATGCCTTCCATTCCTCATCCCCCCCCCCCACAAATGCTGTATAATCTCTACGGGTTTAGAGCTCCCCATAAATTCCTACAGAGAAACAAACGTGAATATCACAGGTGTATAACCCCTTTGGGTCTAGTGCTTAGTTTGATTATATTACTATTATTTACCACAACACAACAGTTAAAGAATTATCAAAAAGTACAATTGTGACATGAGGTGAGGCTTGGCATCATCATGCAAGCTGCCTGTAATTATTTCAGAGAATGACTTCAAGAGCTGTGCGATGCTTAAGTGTGTTCAATTCCATACCACAAAGTGCACAAATTTATCATAATGCATAGCCCATGTTGCTGACATTACGGGTTCTGCAAGCGCTGTATAGCCCTTGTGGCTTAGCGCTTCTTTTTGATTATAATAATACGGGTTCTGCATATCCATTCTTTAACTCTACTGTGCTGTATGACCATTGTGAGTTTAGCGCTTAGTAATAATAATGAAAAGAGCATGAGATTTCACTCGTAAGACAAGTTTTATACCCTGATGCTGGCGAGGTGCTCTTGATCTAGGAAATTGGAACGGTTTCAATTCCCTGAATTAAGCCTGAATGCCCTTCTCCCCCCAAAGGCGCTGTATAATCCCTACGGGTTTAGCGTTCCCCATAATTTCTTTGTCCCGTCCCTGTCCTCTCACATCCCCTCAAGGAAGGTTCCTTGATGTTGGTGAGGGGCTCTTGATTTAGGGAATTTGATCTGTGCTCCAGTTCCCCGAATTAAGCCTGAATGCCTTCCACATCCCCCCCAGGCGCTGTATAATCCTCCGGGTTTAGCGCTTCCCCTTGATTATAATAATAATAATAATGTCCTCTCATATATACATTGACCCCCGCACTTTCGTGTGTTAATGTGACTAGTTAATGTTCCAAGCCGGACCTTAACATCGTCATAAGCTTCTTTCTCCTATGTGCGGGTTATCTGTATAAGTTTTATACTGTTATGTCAGCTTGCCTATCATTACCCTAGGTAAAAGATGTCAGAGAGAGAGATGTAGCTATGGTGAAACATTTTCATAGATGTCTAAAACTATTAATCATAAATATACCCCCCAAAAATCTAATTATCATAAAATCAAAATTCCATTTCAGAGGTTCAGCAGTCCACTTCCGTCGTGATTTTATTCCTTGTTTTGTATGGGAGTAACAATCCTCATTTGTGAGTTAGGCTTAACTTTCTGGCGAGACTTGAAGTAGATAAGAATCACATCGACCAGGAATTCCATCAGCTCCACCACAGTCATCAGTGACATGCCGATAAACAGCCCCAAGTTACCACCAACATTAGACACAAGTGTGTCCCACTGCGGGTGTAAACAAGAATTATTTTTTTAAGTTAGGAATTAGGCAGATCATTACTACGGGATTAAAATTCTTGCACTTTATGCAATAATTTTATTATCCCTTAAATTCTCCTTAAATCTTAGTGTCTTTCAAGTCAGTAGAAGCTATATATGTGTACATGATGTATACTGTGGATGTTTACTTAGAGTTATTCACATTCTACATAACAGAAATGAAGTACAATATAGTGCAGTATACAGTATTTAATGATATAAAATTATGCCTCAAGTAAGAGGTTCATGTAATGTTTTTTTTTTCTTTCGGATTCACAGAGTTGTTTTCATGTCAGCGTTGTATGACCCTTGTGGGTTTAGCGGTTAGTTATGATTATAATGCTTATTCATGCGGTTTGTTGTTACTTTATGTATGAAATTAATCTATTTGTAATAACCTAATTTACACCTTATGAAGTTTTCAGTTGTTAAAGCATTTACTGCTCACTGACTCTCAGTTCAGTTCAGGTGTGTTACATGTGTTGTTAAGATTTCTGTATGTTGCTGCCTCTACTGTAATGACTCATCTGTATGATTCCTTTGCTTTATGATTTCGTCCATGCTGCCTAAATTGTGCAATATGACTTTTCTATTTACTAAATACCAATAAATGAAGACTTACCGTGTAGGCGGGGCTCTCTTGAATGATCTCGTAATTAAGGGAGTCCAGGTAGAGGTGGATGCGAACTGCATCACTCGAGTTTCTTTGGGAGAATTACACTTGCTTTAGTGTCCAATAACAATTATTTATATAGTCTACCATAATGTTGTAAATGGCTATCAAATCAGATGCTAGAATTAGAATAGGGCCTCAGTATGATACAATACGGGCTCATAGCTCGATAACGGCCCAACAAATTTACTTAGGCCAATAACTTAAGCAAATTCTCAGCAAAAACAGGAAGGCTACATTTAAAATAGGCTAATTATTAATATTACTCTAGTGACAACTAAGCGCTAAACCCACAAGGTAAAATAAGGTAAGAGACAGGCTATTAGTTTTGTCTTCACGGTTAAATAGAGATGTGTATATAACCACTTTAGTATATTTTGATGTATGTGTACTGAGAGAGATACAAGTATATTTCAAGGGGGTGTATGTATACACTGAGTTTACTGTACTCTTTCTGTGCAGCGATGTATGACTCTGGTGGTTTAGCGCTTAGTTTTAATGATAATAATACAATCATAATAATAATAATGTAATCCCTATTCTAGGATTAAAACAACCGTGACTGGTGATGCACAGGTTGAAAGTAGTTACAATGCGTGGTCGATTAGTTTGAAACCAAATGTATAAACCAACTAGGCCTAAATATAGTACTGTAATTGAACTACCATTATTTTCCATCTGTACACATACACACAAAAAAATAAATAATTTAACCTTATTTTTTATTAGACATCTTGCTGCTATGGTCTACAACTGCCTATTCAGCGTTGTATGACTGTTTCAGGTTTAGCGCTTTACTTGATTACATTATTATTAAAGTGACTATAGTGATACAAACAACAAACTGATCAAGTGTCTAAAACAGACAAATGCTGTTCATTCTGGCAGTTCAAGGAAAGTGTTCAGGAATTGGAGGGTTGCCCGTCTCTTCCATGGATCAAACCTGATTGTTGCCTTTTTCCCAGGTGTGGCACGACCCATACAAGTTTACCACTTTCTCATGAATACAGAGCAACAATAATTATACTCACCCCCCACACAAGTCATCTGCCAACTTCCTCTTCACCAAATTCTGAATTATTACGTAGAATGGTTTATTTTCCTCACTTAATGTCACCTGGCTGTCATATATGGTCTCGCTGTAGACACGAGAAGACACTAATAAGCAGCATAATGTAGGTATCATAGTCATGGTCTTTCACTCATAGTATATTCAGTAACGCACAATATACCATCAAAAATATTATGAATATTTAACTAAAAAGATGTTACTGTACAAAATGAAACCCATTATGGAGTATCGTGTCTGAGAGCAATGTATAGTGTGAATATTGTGCAGAAAATTTAGAGTGCAGACAATAGGCCGTATGGGGTGGGGGTCACCGAGTGGGAGGGGGATTGTTGAGGTGTTTGGGCATATATAAAGGATGGGAAAGGATAAGATGATGGGACACTCCCCACTGGGGGAGTCAATTCAAGATAGAAGAAGTTACCCTCCAACCGGAGGGCCCAAGAGAGAAGATAGAAGAATGAAGAAGACGAACGACACCCCCGCCCAGGGGGCCACCGCCGGGTCACCATCTGGAGAAGACCCGGGCCGGAAGTACCGGCAAATCTTTAATGAATGAATGAATGAAGGATGATGGGGCGGAAGAAAGGAGGGGTCCCAGGAACACTTGAAGGGAGAGGGTAAAAAAGGCTTTGAGTTCTTGGAGGCCTTATCATCCAAGAGGCTTGTGTATGTGTGTGTGTTATAGTAGTGAATGGAAAAGTTTTTTTTTTTAATGGATTTGCTGATGAAATGTGAGCAAAGCTTTATGAAGAGATTCAGGGAAACCAGTTAGCCGAACCTGAGTCTTGGAGGTGGGAGAGGCAGTGCCTGCACTCTGAAGGAAGGATGGTGATAGTGCAGGCAGAAGGGTAATCTGAATTGTGATATTAGCATACTTCTGGCAAGACAGTAATTTAATAAATTATAGTGCATTTCCTTCTTTGGGTCATCCTGCCTTAGCAAGAAATTTAAATAATATATAGTAATTTAAATAATACATAGGATACTGTATTTCACAGTGAGCTGTACAAAAATTACAGTACTGAGTGATGTTAGATATAAATTATTATATAATGTTGTTACCAGCTGAGAAAAGGGCCAAGCATTTATTACTATTAATGATTATTACAGGGTATTATCATTATTTTTTTATTACAGGTTTTATTTTGGGAAACAATATCATTAGCAAAATATAATTATATTTATAGATGATAGTAGTTGTTGTAACATACAGAGCACTTAATAATAATAATAATAATAATAATAATAATAATAATAATAATAATAATAATAATAATAATAATAATAATCTTTATTTCTACAAGTACATGTACAAGGTATACAGGCCTATCTGACATCAATGACATACTACTGTATAGAAAGCCCCTTGTATTGTAGAGCATTTCGAGGAAATTAGGTAAATTTTGTCCCCAGGATGCGACCCACACCAGTCGACTAACACCCAGGTACCTATGTTATCGCTAGGTGAACATGAACAGCAGGTGACTTAAGGAAATTTGTCCTAATGTTTCCAGCCGTACTGGGGATCGACCCCCGGACCAGTGGGTGACCTGAGTGAGCTTTGACCACCTAGCTCAACTAGTACTTATAGCCATAAATATATATATACAACAAACACAAGAATAAATTAAGCAATAGAAGCAGTGAACATTAAACACTCAACACAAATATTATCATACTAAGTCATAATAACCAGCATCAATTTAAAAAGTCATTAGTCAAAATACTCTCTTAAAAGTTCCCCGAGCTTCCCTGGCAATGATAAAAACATTTATAGATGAGGTGAATGCTAATGTGTTGAGAGCGAGGTGTAAGATTAAAAAAAAGTGAATCTGATACGAAGTGGGAGATACTCCAGCTGCTTTTTTGCTGACGAATGTTCTCTTTTGGATATAGAAAAGACAATTTACGAAGGTTGGTTGCAGAATTTGGGAGGATATTAAAAGTGAACATAGGAAAGAGCCAGGTGATGAAAGAGAAAAAAAAATATAGTCAGTGAAAAATTGGATATTAAATTGGAGGGAAAAAGCATGGAGGAAGTGAATGTGTTCAGATATCTGTACTGGGTCCATGAAAGTTGGGGTAAACCACAAAATTAAGAAGGGAAAATTGATGGGTCGTGCAGTGAATTATCTCTGGAAACAAAGTACTTTATTCGTGGAGGCAAAATGGGGAATGTATAGTTGTACCAACACTGTTGTACGGGCGTGACTAATGGTTTTTAAACGTTGCAGCGAGGAGGAGGCTGGAGGTAGTGGAGCTGCCATGTCTGAGGGCAATTTGTGGTGTGAATACTGAGCAGAAAATTGGGAGCTTAGAAATTAGATGGTAAGTAGGTATTAGGTTTGTCAGGAAACAGGACAAGTGTTTCCTGACGTTGGTCTTAGTCATCTGATGACCCACAGCTTGTGGAGATTTCGGTCATCAGACCGAGGCCTTCCACTGGCTTACCACTCCACCCCTTTAAAAATTATGGTTATAATTATATGGACAATTTTGATAATTTTCCTGGGATCTGTAAGAACTGATGGAGATAATAACGTTTATCTGAAATTGTGTAGGTGTGTATCTTCATTGACTTTTAAAAGATGCTCTGTGACATAAGGACTAAGAATATTCTCTAATATTTCCTTATATTCTGTAAGGAGTTGAATAAGTAAAGTGAAAAATGTTGTAATCTAGAGGAAATGAATATTTCAATAATAAAAGTGTAGTACACACCTGGAAATGTTATTAAATTAATTGAAAAGATGTATTGGTAGACAAAAGTTGAGGAGAGCAACGAAAATGGCGGAGTAATACAGATCGTAGCGGGAGTTTGTGGAGAATTTCATGTTTTCTAAGCCAATAGAAATAGTATCGGCAAATACAGTGTCTTATATAATAAGTGAATTTAACGTGTATCTGGAAGAGTTCAGATATAAAGTAAAATTATCAAAATAAAGATGATGCGCAAGAAAACATGAGCTGTTGCTGGAGGATCTACATTGTCCACCAGTGTGAACTAAATCTCACTACATGTAATGTATATATTTATTGGCCAATAGTATTTATCAGCCTGCTAGGGAGGTGTTAGGATATATCAAGACCGTAATTTGGTAAGATATATTCTTTTTTGCATAATGTATAAAATTTTATATAAATCAGTTGTCAAGGTCAATAATTTCTTTATATATACACTCCACAACCAAATTTAATCCAGCCAGTGTTACTGGCTTGGAATATTTTGTTTAATAGATTCTAGAACATAATTTAAGGTCCAGATGTGAGTTTGGGAAGCGAGAAGGTGGACATGAAGGAGGGACAGTGTAGTGACCCACTGTTGCTACAATCCCACTTGTCTCTCAGGTACAACTGGCAGTTTAGGGGGTCAACGCCCCCGCGGCTCGGTCTGAGACCGGGCCTCGTGGTGGATCGGGGTCTGATCACCCAGGCTGTTACTGCTGGTCGCACGCAAACTTGACGTACGAACCACAGCCTGGTTGGTCAGGTACTGACTTCAGGTGTCTGTCCAGTGCCTTCTTGAAGACAGCCAGGGGGTCTATTGTGTATTTTTTAGAAGTGCCAGAGTTCTCCCCAGCTATGTGTGTGAAATGTTAATTCAGGATTGTACCTGTGAAATTCACTCACATAATTTCTCAAAGACAACGTTTCCATCAAGTAGTGGAGATTAGATAAGAACATAAGAACATAAGAAAGGAGGAACACTGCAGGAGGCCTGCTGGCCCATACTAGGCAGGTCCTTTACAATTCATCCCACTAACAAAACATTTGCCCAACCCAATTTTCAATGCCACCCAAGAAATAAGCTTTGATGTGAAAGTCCCACTCAAATCCAACCCCTCCCACTCATGTATTTATCCAACCTAAATTTGAAACTACCCAAAGTCCCAGCCTCAATAACCCAACTAGGTAGACTGTTCCACTCATCAACTACCCTATTTCCAAACCAATACTTTCCTATGTCCTTTCTAAATCTAAACTTATCTAATTTAAATCCATTACTGCGGGTTCTCTCTTGGAGAGACATCCTCAAGACCTTATTAATATCCCCTTTATTAATACCTATCTTCCACTTATACACTTCGATCAGGTCTCCCCTCATTCTTCGTCTAACAAGTGAATGTAACTTAAGAGTCTTCAATCTTTCTTCATAAGGAAGATTTCTAATGCTAGGTATTAATTTAGTCATCCTACGCTGAATGTTTTCTAACGAATTTATGTCCATTTTGTAATACGGAGTATTATTCGGAGGAATGGATGTTGAGGTGTTTTTAACATTTAAAAGAGGATGGAATAAAATAGAATGACTAAGTGGGCGAGGTGGAGTCATCCCAGGGAAGGTTGGAGGTAGCGGGGGTGGGGGGTTAAATCAGGCTTTTTTGAACACATTAGATAGGAGTGGAGGCAAGTGGGGTTTTTTTTTTGAGTGAACATAATGTTGGAGTGCGAGCAAATATGATGTTATTTAGGGCAACCAGTTAGCCGAACTTGAGTTCTGGAGGCGAGAAGTATAGTACCTACACTCAGGAGGGGTGAGGGAGAGAATGGAGTTCTGGAGGCGAGAAGTATAGTACCTACACTCAGGAGGGGTGAGGGAGAGACTGGAGTTCTGGAGGCGAGAAGTATAGTACCTACACTCAGGAGGGGTGAGGGAGAGACTGGAGTTCTGGAGGCGAGAAGTATAGTACCTACACTCAGGAGGGGTGAGGGAGAGACTGGAGTTCTGGAGGCGAGAAGTATAGTACCTACACTCAGGAGGGGTGAGGGAGAGACTGGAGTTCTGGAGGCGAGAAGTATAGTACCTACACTCAGGAGGGGTGAGGGAGAGACTGGAGTTCTGGAGGCGAGAAGTATAGTACCTACACTCAGGAGGGGTGAGGGAGAGACTGCTGTTGGGAGACTAGTCTAAAATGTGATGTCAAACGCTTCTGGCAAGACAGTGTGAGAATGATAGGCGGTAAATGTATTTCTTTTTGGGGTCACACTGCCTCAGTGGAAGATGTCCGGTGTATGAAATATATATATATATATATATATATATATATATATATATATATATATATATATATATATATATATATATATATATATATATATATATATATATATATTTTTTTTATGACGTACGAATATTCTTAAGTGCTTTTAGTTCAGCATCACCTGGGACTCCAATGAAAATAAGTAACTCCGATTTTTCAGGTTGTCCTCGGCAATTTACACATTTGTTACTATGTATGATAACTGTAATCACCTAAATATGTATAACTGTACTTATATATGCCTATACCTAAATAAAATTACTTAGGAACATAGTGTAAAGCTAAAAAAAAAAATTCTAAATAAAGCTTCGTTCTAGGTAAAGCATTTTCTAGTTATGAATTATAAAGCTCTACCCAGTGTTTACATTGCAACTTCCTAACATTCTCTCCTACATGATGGGTATGGGGTACATAAAGATGTTAAATTAACTTTCTCAGCAATACCTGCCATCCTACAAGAGCTTACCTGCAGGCTGGTGGACAGTCACATATTAAATTCTGCTGATGGTAATTGAACCTCACCATCTCCATACAGAGCTCTGAAAGAGACAGACCAAAATTTAAGACATATCTGGCAACCAATTTTCCAGAAAAGTGGCAGTAATATTAATACACAACATGCATTTCATTCTTGTCAATGCAAATGCTGTCGAAAAGTGTCGAAAACTATTTTAAAAATTTAACGTCATTTGCTAGACATATTTACACAAATGAAATAAACTGTCAGTGACCTACGGTGGCTAACATTGGCGATATCACAAGGAGTCTGAGGCTTGGGTAGACGAGAATCGTAAGCAGGACTTTTCCCCGCATAGCAGTAACACCTTTGCCAATATGCTTGTTCAATACACATCCTCTTGCAGCGCTATTAATTAAAAAAGGGATCACAGATTTATTCAGATAACAGATTAAAACTTTTGAAGACTACCATCTCTGTTTTAGCCTCAGTACCATGAGCTTCTAGACTTCCATTACTAATGGACCTGTGCTCTAATTCTTTAAACAGTCCGAATGCCTTACATTTCCCAGGCACTGTACGACCCCTACGGGTTTAGCGCTTTCCCATGAATACAATAATAACTAAACCTACTGCTTTCTATCACAGTCATTCTGACTTTCAAGACAGTCATCCTTAATTCCTGAAAATAGAGCAATTCTTTCCTTAGATCAAACATCAAACATATATGCATCCCATTCATGGGTTTAGCATTTTCCCACGAATATAATATACATGACAGCCAGTACATAAATATCCCGCACATAAGAGACCGAAACTTATGACAACGATTCAGTCAGACTTAGACCATTAACTAGTCACACAGAAGTGCGAAGGGAAGGAAGCCAGAATATATACAAGCGTGGCATACACTCCCGAGAAGCAAGATAAACATTCTTCCCTTCAGTTTTTTTTTTTTTACCTAATCCGCCGCCTCTCACGAAGATAGTGACCCAAGAAGAGGAAATATTCACTATCATTCATTCAATTGCTGTTTTGCTAGAAGTGTTCTAACTTCACAATTCAGATAACCCTCTGATTGCAATATCCCCATCACTCCTTCAGTGTCCTCTCCACGTCCAAGACTTAAGTCCGGTTAACCAATTCCTGAATCCCTTCATAACTGTTACGTCGTTCACACTCCAACAGCACGCCCATTAAAATCCGTTCACTATTGTTTAACACACTCCTACAGCCTGGTTGATCAGGCCCTGGTCCACCACGAGGCCTGGTCATGGACCGGGCCGCGGGGGCGTTGACCCCTGGAACACCCTCCAAGTATACTCCAGGTAAGTCTGATACTCAAGCCCCTAAAACTCAAAGCCTTATTTACCCTCACCATTCAATCATCTACCTCTCCTTCCTTCTACCCCAGATTTATATCTCCTCTTACGGGTTTGGCGCTTAATTTGATTATATTATTGTCTTCCCAACCTCTTCATCCTCTCTAAATGCCCAAACCAGCTCAATAACCCCCCCCTCAGCCATCTGAATTATACCCATAGTGATCCCATACTGTCCTCTAATTTCTACACTTCAGATCCTCTGCACTATACGTTGCTTTCAAACATAACTTCGCAATTGCATATAGCTTCCTTCTTGCTGCAAAGCTCAAAGCTCATGCCCCACACCCATATCAAAGTGCTGATGCCACTATACTCTCGTACACTCCCTTTCTTTCCTTTGCCCCCATAGATAAACTTTTGTTTTTTTCCACAAATGCTATGAGTTGTAGGCTACTCTGGCACATAAAATAGCTGTTAAACATTGAATGAGGGGGAAGGTAGGGGGTGAGATAGGTAAATATAACTTTATTTAACGTATTATTTAGTTATGTATGGCATTTTGCATGTTTGTAGTGTCAGTGAATTGCTAATCAAACACATTTATACGTTGAATATGCGTGCGAAAAATATGTACATAATGTGTACGCGTAAATTTACCCTTGTGAGGTAAATGGACACGGAGGCAACTAATGTGACATTTTATTGTGGCAACGTTTCGCTGTCCATTTTGTCGGTATTTCTATCATTACCAAATTTACCCATGCTGTGACGTGACATTTGTCGTTCATCATCCTTATTTTTGTCACTCAAAAAACTAATTAAAAGCATCCAAGCATTTGTAGTTTTGTATTAATGTTGGTAGGATTACAGACAGTATGTTAAGTAAAAGGACAAAAGTGCAGTTAACGCGACATTTTTTGTGGTAACATATCAAGACCTTTACAGTATGTACTATACGTTAAAGCTGTTGCTTTCAAATTTTGGAAGCTGAAATAAATTTGTCCATTATTTAACAATATTCCGTTAAATTTCTCAGTATCATCGAGATTGTAGTGTGCTAAACGGATCCAGGAAAGTCACGGGAAAAGTCACAACCTTACTTGACCTAATGCGACTTTTTTTCCACTGACTTTTTCCTAGCCAAAATTGTGACCATTTTTTCTGTGACTTTTGTCCCGGACACCGTGCTAAACATGTCGAGTGTGCAAACACTGAAATAAGAAGAGGAAAACTAAACTGGTTGATACTTACAACAGCTGAATACTCAGTGAAGATTTGAGAATCTGTGTCAGACCTGCAGTTACCGTGCGGTTTGCCTACCCTGATCAGCTTCCTCTGCAATCAGATACAAAT
Source organism: Cherax quadricarinatus (assembly GCF_038502225.1). Classification (NCBI taxonomy): domain Eukaryota; kingdom Metazoa; phylum Arthropoda; class Malacostraca; order Decapoda; family Parastacidae; genus Cherax; species Cherax quadricarinatus. Next base: position 4,763,101 of record NC_091329.1, read on the forward strand.
AAAAAGGCACAATACCGTGACTGGAATAATACACAAATAACCCGGACATAAGAGAAACTTATGACGACAACGTTTCGGTCCGACTTGGACCATTAGTTTATTGTGCACCCGATATCCATCTTATAAAAGGTAGCGCAAGAGCGTATGGATACGCAAAAGGCCTAGGAACTAGGGCCCAAAAGGGGTTAACAGGAGTACATCTGGGTTTATATCTGCAGTTCACTTATCTGTTACAAGCAAATTTATAAAATTTGCTTAATATATCTGTGGAAAGTACTTGAGGGCCTAGTCCAAATCGGCACGCTACTATAGCGACATATAAAGAGAAAATGTAAAATAGACCCAGTGAAAGGCAGAGATACAGAGAACATTGTATCAACATCCGTGGGGGATGACTGTTTAACACTCTACCACATGATATCAACAACACTGCGAGAACAAGTGTATAAGTCTGCAAGAGGAAATTAATCAACCAGGCTGTGATGGATATGAGGGCCAGCAGGCCACTGGCAGCAATAACCTAGTTAATCAGGGAAGCACCATACAAGATTGGCCCCGGGCTGAAGGAGGAAAACTCGAAACCTGTCAAAGGTATATCCAAGGTCCATTATTAGTGAACACATGTTCTACTCACCCTGGCAATACAGGCCATGATACAAACATCTGGGGAGACATACTCACCCTGGTGATGCGAGCAGACACACTAACACCTGGAGAGATGTTAAAGCCTTCATCCTCCGGGAAAGGTAGCTGGTAGGGGCTGTGTACAATGACCCTCAAGCCTATGTCTTGCGACAACAGCGCCAAGTAGTTGCTCTGGTGGATGTTAATTGTCAGTCGTAGACCATACTGTAAAGCAAAGCAAAGTTCAAGTAGCGAAGCAGTATGTCTAAAGAATGCACCACATAACCCCTACGAGTTTAGCACTCCCCCGTGAATATAATAACAATAATAATAAATATACAGGAAGCCCATGGACTCGAATGGTAGAGTGCCTTTAGCCAAGGGCAAAACTGTTCACACAGTCACCCAGCCAGTTACTGACCAGATCCAACACACCTTAACCTGACTGACTGAGCAATTCATTTATCGAAAAATGGCATGGTGATACCGACACAATGTGGAAAAAGACTCATATGTACAGTTCAGGACACTTAATAGAGGAAACGTTTAGCTACGAGTGACTTCTTCAGTCCTCTAATAAATGTCCTCAACGGTACACAAGTGTCTTTTTCCACAAAATTCATATATAAACCATACAGTTCATTTATCAACATATGAGGGTTACACAATGATGAAATAAATGACCACAGTATTCAAAATCATATACTTATGTACACTACACTGCTAATTGCATAATAAAGTGACGCAGTAGAGATATACATTAAAGAGGATAAATGAGCGATGAATGTGACATCGCCATCCTGTACTTACGTTGGGGCCGACTAGGGAGGTATTAACAGGAGCGGCATTAACTTCTCTGTTATTCTCGACCTTGATCTTGAGGAAGGCAGAATTATAGGTATAGCACTTGCCATAGCTGTCACTGTTCCACACGTAGAAGTCCCTGACGAGGAGAACTAGAAACTCAGTAGAGTTGTAAAAATGAAAGCGACATTGTTATATAAAGAAGCAGAAGGAAATCTCTAGGAAACCACTCACTTTCCACTTGATATGTATTTAGCGCTTAAGTTTCCCTGCAAAAAAAAAGATGTGTAGATGCTGACGGGATCTTAATCCTTGGAATAGGAGCTACTTTCTCCTTCATATCAAACCTAGTTATGTCCCATTCTCCAAGCCCAGTATGACTCGAAGTCTATAAGGAGTTTAGCTTTTTCCAATAATAATTAAATCTACCTTCAAAACATTGATCTGTATTGATTTCATATAGAAAAAATTATACTGACACATGTACAGTATTTATATATGAAAGTGTTGGAGGTAATTAATGACTGGCAGAGAGGTAGAATATTACAGATGCAGAAATCTGCCAAGCATTCCTTTGGTGTGGATACATTCTGAATCCTGAGTCTTGTGCTCATCTGGAAGGATAGTTAATAAACAGGTGATGATAAATTATTTTCCTTCTTTCAGCCACCTATCTTAGTTCAGTTAAAATGACCAACGAATTTATAAAATCATAACTTGTCTTAAAACATCCTGGCCCTTTAATAATTTACATAAATATATTTTGTTCACTGCACTTACCTGTAAGAGCAGGCCCGTCGGTCGCGAGTACAGGTGTTGATTGATTCATTGACAGGTACTGAATAATTATCAAGGTCTTCAGAGTTAGGTGCGTACATCTCCATCACGTCAGAGAAATCAGGTGTATGGCTGTTGTTGAAGACTTGTGTTATCTCCTCCTCTCTCACGTAAGCATCGCCCAGTGATGATAAAACTAATATATGAAGGTAACTCACTGCTTTATATAACATTCATGTTTGTGCTTCTTAATATATATATATATATATATATATATATATATATATATATATATATATATATATATATATATATATATATATATATATATATATATATATATATATATATATATATATATATATATATATATATATATATATATATATATATATATATATATATATATTTATAGGGAGGTACCACCTCTAGAACTGTCGTAGGGACCCTCATCCTCAGAGAAAAGAATAAACTTGCTTCAGGGAAAACTCAAGGTTCTCCCTGAAGCTGTTTGAGAACTTTCTCCTACCACCCCCTATATTTCAAGTATGTTTTATTTAAAGACAAAATACATTGGCCAAACATTCACAAAAATACAACAGAAAGTAAAACAACATAGGTAACTCAGAGCTACATCTCGAATACTTCGTCCAGCTCCCCTGCGGTGGGCCGCATGCCCAGAATGCTGCAGGCATTTCCTCTCTGGATCGCAACACTGAGTCTCTGAAAGAGGAAGCTGGTCGCCCTGTGGTCCTTGGTTTCTTTGATGAGCTTTTCACCTAGCTCTTTGAGGAACTTTAGAGCACACTTGCCCCATGCTCCAAGGGTCTCCGACTCTATTGGAATGAAGTTATAGCAAGGGGGAAGGTCTTCATATTTTCGGATCTTCTGGGTCTCCCTGTGGCTGGCAGCTCCACCCCCTTCCACTACAGAGTATGGCAAGTAGGTGTCTGCCAGTGTGGCAGCACAGGTGTAGTCCCAGGCAATCTGCTTTCCATCCTTCCAGGGTAGCATAGTGGCTCCATCAGGACGCTTTTGACTTCCATCAGACCTCTGTACTTGGGGTTCCCGTTGAGCTGGGCAACGGGCTGTGGCGAGGCTTCTCTTTATTATGTCATTGACCTCCTCATGTCTGGCATACTTCCCTTCTGCTGTGTGACACACGAGACCATGAAGTCCGAATTGATCAGCTGTCGCCCTGCCGCAAATGCACCTATGTTCGGTGAGGATGGGGGCGGCTAAGCGAAGAGCAACACCAATCCGAATGGCCTGTGGGTCGAGACGGATGCCCAGGGAGGAATTGGGAACAGCTAACAGGAAATCTGAGTGTGGTGCCTTCACTGCCAGGAGACGAGCTTTGTTCTTTCCTGAAGCATTACCTGGAGACCTGGAGTTTACCTGGAGAGAGTTTCGGGGGTCAACGCCCCCGCGGCCCGGTCTGTGTTGGCGATTTTTTCCATGATCGGTTTGTCCCAGTGGGACTGTGCAGTTTGGGAGGAGCTGGTCTACTGGAGGAGTCTGTAAGGGTGTCCCACCGAATCGCTGCTTCAGTAAACCTGGGGTCTTGAGCTCCTACCACGTCTCTCAAGCGCTCGGGCACTATCTTCTTGACTAATGCACTCGAAGATAAGATAAGATTTCGTTCGGATTTTTAACCCCGGAGGGTTAGCCACCCATGATAACCCAAGAAAGTCAGTGCATCATCGAGGACTGTCTAACTTATTTCCATTGGGGTCCTCAATCTTGTCCCCCAGCATGCGACCCACACCAGTCGACTAACACCCAGGTACCTATTTGCTGCTAGGTGAACAGGACAACAGATGTAAGGAAACGTGTCGAAATATTTCCACCCGCCGGGAATCGAACGCGGGCCCTCCGTGTGTGAAGCGGGAGCTTTAGCCACCAGGCCACCGGGCCACCGAAGACAGAAGACGAAGACAGAAAAGTAGGTAAAGCAACATGCGTTGCTTTACGCACCCCTATACCTCCCAGTCGCACTGGGAGGGTTGCCTGATCCCATTGCTCATCCTCTAGTGACAGGTTCAGTGCCTTCTTAAAAGTTGATCTCAGGTGTGCGTCATATTCATCGAGTGTTGGGTTGTCAAAAGAGGGTGCACACAAGAAGTAAGTGAGTCTAGGCATAGTAAGACACCTTGTAAGGAGATACAGAGCATCATGGGCATCAAGATCGCTTAT
>NC_091329.1:4770001-4872501 GCF_038502225.1 Cherax quadricarinatus
AGGGTCTTCATGGTAATGTTGTACCAAGAGTCTTCATGGTAATGTTGTACCAAGAGTCTTCATGGTAATGTTGTACCAAGAGTCTTCGTGTTAATGTTGTACCAAGAGTCTTCGTGTTAATGTTGTACCAAGAGTCTTGATGTTCGTGTTGTATTAAGTGTATTGATATTAATGTTGTACCAGTTGTTAATGTGGCACCAAGAGTCTTGATGCCAATGCACAAAGTCTTGATGTTATTGTACCAAGTCGAGATGTAAACTCTGTACAAAGAACATTGTTAATGAACCAAGAGTTTTGTTAATGTTGTACCAAGAGAAAACTGATGCATTATGTTTGGAATAAGCAACTCAATACGTATATGCAAAGTAAGTCAAAGTAACTTTTCAATATGTAACATTTTCTAGTCCTCTTATTATTAATGATGGTATTAGTATTATTATTAACTCGAATTAAAAATAATAATAATCAAAACAATTTAGAAAGGAAGTTAAAACAGTCACCTTCATACCTTGCAAATTGTAATCAAAACAGCCAAAGTTATCACAGAAGACGACCAGTTGACAAATTACGTTATAGGAGATGTCCAAGGTGTAGTTCGCTGTTGAAAAAAGTTTAATTATTTTTTTTTATTATTTACAAAGCACTAAAACTGGTTATTTAACACTTTAAACATATTGCATTTCTGACCACAGCATCATAATTCACATTCTCATCATTAACTCGCAACTGTCGTGGTCAATTTATTTTCGTGTTATATAAATCATAATCACAAAGCAAGTGCAAATATTCGAAGTGTTTTTTTCGCATTCCATATTCCATATTCATACTTTGTTCCATGTCATCGAGGGTAAATATCAAGAAATTTAAACGAAGGGAGAAAATATACTCACCATTTATGCCAAAAAGATACGTTCTATGTCATCGGATGTAAATTCCAGCAAATTTAGACGAAAAGGAAACTACACCCACCATTTATGCCAAAAAGATACTAGTTCTTGGGCAAACAAGCGCCCTATTTAGAGAGTGGCACTCTTCCCAGAGAAGAGGCCCTTTACATGTTGGCACAAGCCACTCACACCTCACCACCGACCTACGTTGACCCAGTTTGTAAGGTAGAAGTCCAGTTATTAATTCTAATTCACTTATGTTTTATAGTGCCATCATACTGGCATTGTTCCAACTGAGTATTTTAACTTCGCTATAATTCTGTACTGTATTAAATTAGCTAGCCACTGTGCAACGTATTTTCTTTTCCAAATTCTTTAATACGCCTTAGCCTATAAATTCCCGTGTACATATTCACCACTTGAATTTTGTTAGACTCAGATATTCCAGGATCTTTCACTATATACTTTTATTAACCTACCACTGATTTTTCTAGGAATTATCATATTCCACATGATTGTCATTTTCTCATCTACCAGTTCTACCTCACCATCGTCATTACTAGACTCATCATCAACACTAAACCTGTCCTCTTCGCCTTCAGTTTCATCATTGCGTGTTCCTTTTTCACAAATGTCTACTTATCCACTGGTGTTATAAATTCCATACCTGGAGAGGGTTTCGAGGGTGAACGTCACCTCGACCCGGTCTCTGACATGGCCTCGCGATGGGTCATGGCCTGATCAACCAGGCTGTTACTGCTGGCCGCACGTAGACTGACTAACGAACCACACCCCAGCTGGGAGGCAGTTGAGCAGTCTTGGGCCCTTGACACTTAGCGTGCTCGTGCTTTTCATTGGGGAATGTTGTACCGTCTGCCGGGTCTTGTAGTTTCGTAGGGAGTGATTTTGTTTGTCCTCTAGAGCATCCAAAACCTTGTCATAGTGATCCAGTAGTTGGGACAGGCAGGAGTGGCCTGCTCTAAACCCATATTGCCCTGGGTTGCGTAACTGATGGGTATATAGATGGGTGGCGATCTTCTTAGAACCCTTTCAAAGATTTTTTTATGATATGGGACGTTAGCGCTATTGGTCTGTAATTCTTTGATATTGATTTACTGCCCCCTTTGTGAAATGGGGCTATGTCTGTTGTTTTAAGTGGCTGTAGGATGACCCCTGTGTCCATGCTTCCTCTCCATAGAATGCTAAAGGCACGTGGCAAGGGCCATATACCGAGAGAGGACTTTAATCACTAGGGATTAAATTATTCTTGACTGGTGTACAGGTGATAAGCAACCTAACATAAAAAAAAACTGTCATAACGCTAAAGAAGCTCACATGAAAATAAGGAGTCAACAAAATACACTAGAAAACCCAGATACACTACGAAGGGTACATTACATTATGAAGGCCATGTAACGAGGGAGGAGTATACATGCCATTCTGAAGTCAACACAACACACTACGAAGTACAAAGGACATTGAAACGTCCACGTGAACTATGCAGATCATTTACTTCACCTGTAGGGCAATGTTCATTGTTTGAGGTTCCGAAGGTAGACGGAGTGTCATCACTGGTTGCTTTCTTGTTGATAAACTCGAGGTAAGTGTAGTATCCGTTGCTGCAGTTCGAGCGTATCTTCCTGGCTTTTTAGTAAGAGGATAGAGGGGCAGTTTAGGCTAGGTTTGGTTAAGTCTATTGATTCTAGTAGCTTGGATAGTTTTAAAAATAAGTTAGACAAATATACGAGTGGAAAGGATGGGTCTGAGGACTTTAGTTCACTTAGATACGATCATATTTAGTCAGAATAAGTGTTTTTAAGTTTGATTTAATTAACTGACAACTGCGTATAGAACCCTGAAAGACGAAAAAAAGTGCATAGATCACACCGATTCTAAGATAAGTATATATTTGCTAAAAAAAAAAAAAAAAAGCCAAACTTGAGGTCTTCTGGATCAACTGAAACATGAAGGTTCATTTCAAGTTTCAAAACGCAGTTTTTCAGGTGTCTGTTAATCATACAGTGGTTCACCTCAAGTAAAAAAAATATGCAAAAATGACCCACAATAAAATAACAGGATTAGCAAGAGAGAAAAACCTTTGAGGCCAAATTTGTTAGAAAAAAAAAAGCCACATTGAACGACTAAACAAAATTTCAAAACTGAATTAAACCTGAATGCCTTCCATCTTCCCCCCACCCACAGGCGCTGTATAATCCCTACGGACTTATCTCTCCTCATGATAATAATCCTAGTCTAAAACCCGAGTGAAAATATCGTACCCACCTTGAGTCTCGTTTACCTTGGGAGGATTGAGTAACTTGTCCAGATTAGCCTGCAGGAAGATAATGATATTAATAATAATAATAATAAAATAATAATATATTTGAGACCAAGAATAATATTTATTTGGAACCGCTAAATCCATAAGGGTCATACAAGGTAAAAAAAATAAAAAGACTTAAGATGAAAGAATGGTAAAGAGGAATGGAGGGTAATAAGAATGGGACTGGTAAAATGACTGGAGAGAATGGTAAGGAAAAGCAGCAGTTACGAAGGATGATAATAACATTTTTTATGTCAACATGATAGAATGTGTGTAGGGAGATTCTTAACATTTAAGTGTGCATGCAGAAAGTTCATGATTATGCAGAGTCAAGAACAAAAAAGCACAATACCCTGACTGGAACAGTACACAAATAACCCGCACATAGGAAAGAGGAGCTTACGACGACGCTTCGGTCTAACTTAGACCATTTACAGTGTGACTTTGTAAATGGTCCAAGTCGGACCGAAACGTCGTCGTAAGCTCCTCTTTCCTATGTGTGGGTTATTTGTGTATTATACAGAGTGTTTAGTGGAAGACAATGGGAAGGTTGCTTAATGAAATTATTAAATGTCACTTACATTAAACTAACATTGAAAAATAAAAACATCTAAACTAGTTCTGGTTAACTGTAAATATTGTTATTAATTACTATATTGTGAAGGTATTCAGGGAAACCAGTTAGCTGGACTCGGGTCCTGGAGGTGGGAATTACAGTGCCTGCATCCTAAAGGTAGGGTTTGGGATATTTGCTGTTTGGAGGAACATCTGAACTGTCGTATTTGCGTGCTTCTACCAAGACAGTGATAGTGTGAATAATAGTCAATTTTTTTTTTTTTGGGGGGGAGGGTCACCCTGCCTCGGTGGGAGATGGCCAGCGTGTTAAAAATTATTATATTATTATTATTATTTAGGGGATCATAAATTGCCTTAGGAATAGTAGGTAATCAGATCCAATACCTCTTATCAAGAGCCCTTTAACAGCATCAGGGCGCCCCTTTTGAAGAACATTAACTGTCTACCAGAGAAGAAAACAAGTGCTCGGTCACCTTAGTAAAATTTTCGAAGTCATATGTAAACTGAATTCCTAGAGTTGTATTTTTGAAGGTCTTTTTAGGAATTGCATTTGTTACATTCGCAGCTTGTCTCTTGAGACGCCGCAAGATGTCTTCAGGAGTCGTGTCTAGTTTTATTTCCTTTTTATTTCCGAGTTTGCTGTCTTCTTTCCTCCCTGACCTTTCTTCCTTGCTTGGTTTACCCTCGTTTATAATCTCAGGATTTTCTGCTTCCCTGTGTAAAGTGAGAGTCTGAGTTCTGTTGTCCACTGGGGGATTATCTGTAGGTCCAAACATCTGGTCTCCCGCTGGTACCACTACATCAGGGGCAGCTCTTATCTTGCGTGATGCCGAGGCATTTCCACCCACTGCTTTAGTGGTCATGTAGGCTGCAGTGACTGCACTGGTCTCATCACTCGAGAACGTACTTGAGTCATCTACATTGTTAAAAATATATTTATTAGTTATATACACTATACATAATTGCTAATGAGATTTAAAGCTTATCAATAACACTAGAGTCATTAAGACTACAACTTATCTTTTCAACACTAGACAAGAATACTTTAATCCCTAGAATAAGGATTATAGTCTATAGGATTAAAGTGTATTTCCCTTAACACCTCGTTGTTAATGATATCTGAAATCTTGGTAATAGTTCTGTCAGGGGACTCTAGCCTCTATTGAGACAACTTGGTGAATTTTTCCCCGGAGGTGATCTCTAGCCAGATGGTATGGGGGATTGTGGAGGCCTTTATAAACTCAGGGGACTGGGACCGGTAAGCCACCAGACACCCTCAGTCCAGTGACCAAAAACTCCAGCTGCCGGTCATCATATGAGTGAGACTTGCGTCAGGAAACACGTGTCCTGTTTCCTGACAGACCTAACCTAAGAGAGGACTTGGTGAGAAGCCTTGGTCAGGCAAAAAGCTAAGATCTTAGTACAAGAATTTGGTGGCTTCATTCTGTTTGGGACAGCCGAGGTTTAGGAACCTAGAATCAGGAACTAGTATTTATTTTGCTTCTTGAGAAAGTTAGGAACTTTTGAGAATTTCAGCCTTAAAAATAAATTTTCGTTACTCCAATATAGAATTAAATGTCAGATGTTTTCCACGAGGAAGAGGGCTTAAATAATACTCTACCTGGAGAACCGTCCTGCATGTTGGAGTCTTGAAGCTCAGGAGGTACGTAATCCTGGTAGTTACATGCTGCAAGACACGGTACTTGTTAATAACACCTGTAAGTAGCAATGAATGTGATGACTGTAATAAGTACGACAAATATCTACCATCCTCACACTGTTAGCTACCCTCACATTATTATCTGCCCTCACACTGTTATCAACCCCAATAAACGCAAGGTCATAAAGATTGGGGAAAGGGCAAGAAAACCGGATACGGAGTATAAACTTGGGGACAGATGTTGCAGCCTTCACCTAGGGGTGAGCACAGAGAATAGCATACCACCAGAGGCTTATATCAATCGAACCTCTACAGCCAGTGTTCGTCTGGTAAATCCAAGACTGACCTTCAGGAATCTCAACAGTCATTCTAGACTCTTTATACAACATTTATCAGGCCCTTCTTGGAATATGCAGCACCAGTATGGAACCCACATCTGAGAGGAAACATGTTAAGTAACTGAATAAAGTACAGAGGTACGCAGCGAGGATTGTTCCTGAGTTAACTGATATGAGCAGTGAGAAAAGGCTAACAGAATTGAATCTAACGACATCAAAGGACAGGAAAAAAAACATTGGAGACATGGTAACAACATACAAAATACTCAGGGAACTAATAAGGTAGACAGGGACAGAATATTTGAGAGGAGAGAAACGGGAACTCGGAGACACAGCTGGAATTTAAAGACACATATGTGCCACAGGGATGTCAGGAAGTATACCTTCAGTCTCAGAGTGATCGGGCAGTGAAGTGATTTCGGTGAGGAAGTGGTGGAGGCAGGCTCCATACACAGATTTAAGTGCAGGTACGGTAGAGCTCACATAGCTAGAAGTGCATCTGGCAAGCGGCAAGATTAGAGGCAGCACCAGGAGCTAGGACTCAACGCTCGCAATCATTATATGCGCGTGCGTATAGGCAAGTACACACACACACATACGGGCGCCTGGCAAACCTGAGAATAGCGTTCCGATACCTTAGTAAGGAATCGTTCAAGACACTGTACACTGTACATAAGGCCCATACTGGAGTATGCAGCACCAGTTTGGAATCCACACGTGGTCAAACACGTCAAGAAATTAGAGAAAGTGCAAAGGTTTGCAACAAGGCTAGTTCCGGAGCTCAGGGGTATGTCCTACGAAGAAAGGTTAAGGCAAATCGGACTGACGACATTGGAGGACAGGCGGGCCAGGGGAGACATGATAACGACACACAAAATACTGCGTGGAATAGATAAGGTAGACAGAGACAGGTTGTTCCATAGAGGGGACACAGAAACAAGGGGTCACAATTGGAAGCTGAAGACTCAGACGAGTCAGAGGTATGTTAGGAAGTATTTCTTCAGTCATAGAGTCGTCAGGAAGTGGAATAGCCTAACAAGTAATGTAGTGGGGGCTGGAACCATACATACCTGGAGTTTACCTGGAGAGAGTTCCGGGGGTCAACGCCCCCGCGGCCCGGTCTGAGACCAGGCCTCCTGGTGGATCAGAGCCTGATCAACCAGGCTGTTGCTGCTGGCTGCACGCAAACCAACATACGAGCCACAGCCCGGCTGATCCGGAACTGACTTTAGGTGCTTGTCCAGTGCCAGCTTGAAGACTGCCAGGGGTCTGTTGGTAATCCCCCTTATGTGTGCTGGGAGGCAGTTGAACAGTCTCGGGCCCCTGACACTTATTGTATGGTCTCTTAACGTGCTAGTGACACCCCTGCTTTTCATTGGGGGGATGGTGCATCGTCTGCCAAGTCTTTTGCTTTCGTAATGAGTGATTTTCGTGTGCAAGTTCGGTACTAGTCCCTCTAGGATTTTCCAGGTGTATATAATCATGTATCTCTCCCTCCTGCGTTCCAGGGAATACAGGTTTAGGAACCTCAAGCGCTCCCAGTAATTGAGGTGTTTTATCTCCGTTATGCGCGCCGTGAAAGTTCTCTGTACATTTTCTAGGTCGGCAATTTCACCTGCCTTGAAAGGTGCTGTTAGTGTGCAGCAATATTCCAGCCTAGATAGAACAAGTGACCTGAAGAGTGTCATCATGGGCTTGGCCTCCCTAGTTTTGAAGGTTCTCATTATCCATCCTGTCATTTTTCTAGCAGATGCGATTGATACAATGTTATGGTCCTTGAAGGTGAGATCCTCCGACATGATCACTCCCAGGTCTTTGACGTTGGTGTTTCGCTCTATTTTGTGGCCAGAATTTGTTTTGTACTCTGATGAAGATTTAATTTCCTCATGTTTACCATATCTGAGTAATTGAAATTTCTCATCGTTGAACTTCATATTGTTTTCTGCAGCCCACTGAAAGATTTAGGTTGATGTCTGCCTGGAGCTTTGCAGTGTCTGCAATGGAAGACACTGTCATGCAGATTCGGGTGTCATCTGCAAAGGAAGACACGGTGCTGTGGCTGACATCCTTGTCTATGTCGGATATAAGGATGAGGAACAAGATGGGAGCGAGTACTGTGCCTTGTGGAACAGAGCTTTTCACCGTAGCTGCCTCGGACTTTACTCTGTTGACGACTACTCTCTGTGTTCTGTTAGTGAGGAAATTATAGATCCATCGACCGACTTTTCCTGTTATTCCTTTAGCACGCATTTTGTGCGCTATTACGCCATGGTCACACTTGTCGAAGGCTTTTGCAAAGTCTGTATATATTACATCTGCATTCTTTTTGTCTTCTAGTGCATTTAGGACCTTGTCGTAGTGGTCCAATAGTTGAGACAGACAGGAGCGACCTGTTCTAAACCCATGTTGCCCTGGGTTGTGTAAGTGATGGGTTTCTAGATGCGTGGTGATCTTAGCTTTAAGACGAGGTATGACAAAGCTCTGGAAGCAGAGAGAGGACCTAGTAGCGATCAGTGAAGAGGCGGGGCCAAGAGCTGAGTCTCGACCCCTGCAACCACAATTAAGTGAATACAATTAGGTGAGTATATATATACACACACACACACACACACACACACACTGTAGAGACGCAAAAGCTAAGTGCAAAAGCATAAAAGACATAGGAAACAGACCACCAGAGAATAGGGTAGGAAGCAGAAGAGGCAGAAATAAATACGTATGAGTAAGAGAGAGAGAGAGGTTTAACTACATTTTGAGAATACATAGCATCAGAAGCCAAAGTTGATGTACAACCACATCAGAAGGAAGAAAACCGTGAAAGATCAAGTAATAAGACTGAAGAAGGAAGGAGGTGAGCTCACTAGGAATGATCAAGAAGTCTGTGAGGAGCTGAACAAGAAATATAGGGAAGTATTCTTTATGGAATCAGGAACATTGCCAGAGTCAAAGAGTTAACGCACCAACGACTACTGGACACAATACAAACAACGAGTGAAGTGATTACTGAGTGAGCTAGATACCTCGAAGGCAATGGGACCAGACAACATCTCCACGTAGGTTTTGCGAGAGGGAAGAAGAGAGATTGCGTGAACTACTAGCAGTGATCAACAAATCGAATGAAACAGGGCTGCCAAAGGTCCAAAAAAAATAACGAATGTCATTCCAATATTTTAAAAAGGGGACCGATATGAAACCTGCATTTGATAAACTATATAAAGAAGCTGGACAAAGTGATATGAACTATGAGAGGCTAGAGGAGCTGTCTGATGAAACTAATGGGCAGAAGAACCAGACTTGATATGATTACGATTTACAAAATACTCAGAGGAATTGACAGGGTGGACATGGAGAGAGTTTTTGAGAGGCAGGTCTCAGGTACATGAGGTCACAACTGAGAGTTAAAAACACAGATGTTACAAAACACGTCTTTAGCCTCAAAGGGGTCAGGAAGTGGAACGCCCTAGACAACGAAGTGGTAAAAGCAGAATCCATACACAGCTTTAAGGAAAGGTACGATAGGACTCATCCAGTTAGGAGTGAAACCAGTAACCGCTAGCAGAGGCGGGGTCAGGAGTTGTGAATACACACACATACACAAGTGATGGGACTCCCTAAGTTGGAAAACACACTTACAGTTCAGGACATTTAATAGAGAAAATGTTTCGCCACTAATATCACTATACCATTTTTTCACTCACTAAATATTTTCTCCATTTCATCCTCCACTTGAACAAAAGCTCCGTAAACAGGATGGTCATGTAGCTTGTCCTTCCTGGGCAGCGGGTTGAGGTTACACAGTGTCACTGCTGGGAACAACACTGTCCTCTCCTCCTCCACCTGTGTGCCAGATATAGATGGTAACTGCAGGGTGGTGGGAGACATGGATGGTAACTGTAAGGTGGTGGGAGACATGGATGGTAACTGCAGGGTGGTGGGAGACATGGATGGTAACTGCAGGGTGGTGGGAGACATGGATGGTAACTGCAGGGTGGTGGGAGACATGGATGGTAACTGCAGGGTGGTGGGAGACATGGATGGTAACTGTAAGGTGGTGGGAGACATGGATGGTAACTGCAGGGTGGTGGGAGACATGGATGGTAACTACAGGGTGGTGGGAGACATGGATGGTAACTGTAAGGTGGTGGGAGACATGGATGGTAACTGCAGGGTGGTGGGAGACATGGATGGTAACTGCAGGGTGGTGGGAGACATGGATGGTAACTGTAAGGTGGTGGGAGACATGGATGGTAACTGCAGGATGGTTCGAGACATGGATGGTAACTGCAGGATGGTGGGAGAAATGGATGGTAACTGCAGGATGATGGGAGACATGGATGGTAACTACAGGATGATGGGAGACATGGATGGTAACTGTAGGATGATGGGAGACATGGATGGTAACTGCAGGATGATGGGAGACATGGATGGTAACTGCAGGATGATGGGAGACATGGATGGTAACTGCAGGATGATGGGAGACATGGATGGTAACTGCAGGATGATGGGAGACATGGATGGTAACTGCAGGATGATGGGAGACATGGATGGTAACTGCAGGATGATGGGAGACATGGATGGTAACTGCAGGATGATGGGAGACATGGATGGTAACTGCAGGATGATGGGAGACATGGATGGTAACTGCAGGATGGTGGGAGACATGGATGGTAACTACAGGATGGTGGGAGACATGGATGGTAACTGCAGGATGATGGGAGACATGGAATGTAACTGCAGGATGGTGGGAGACATGGATGGTAACTGCAGGGTGGTGGGAGACATGGATGGTAACTGCAGGATGATGGGAGACATGGATGGTAACTGCAGGATGATGGGAGACATGGATGGTAACTGCAGGATGGTGGGAGACATGGATGGTAACTGCAGGGTGGTGGGAGACATGGATGGTAACTGCAGGATGATGGGAGACATGGATGGTAACTGCAGGATGATGGGAGACATGGATGGTAACTGCAGGGTGGTGGGAGACATGGATGGTAACTGCAGGATGATGGGAGACATGGATGGTAACTGCAGGATGATGGGAGACATGGATGGTAACTGCAGGATGATGGGAGACATGGATGGTAACTGCAGGATGATGGGAGACATGGATGGTAACTACAGGATGATGGGAGACATGGATGGTAACTGCAGGATGATGGGAGACATGGATGGTAACTGCAGGATGGTAACTGCAGGATGGTGGGAGACATGGATGGTAACTGCAGGATGGTGGGAGACATGGATGGTACCTGCAGGATGGTGGAAGACATGGATGGTAACTACAGGATGATGGGAGACATGGATGGTAACTGCAGGATGGTGGGAGACATGGATGGTAACTGCAGGATGATGGGAGACATGGATGGTAACTGCAGGATGGTGGGAGACATGGATGGTAACTGCAGGATGGTGGGAGACATGGATGGTAACTGCAGGATGGTGGGAGACATGGATGGTAACTGCAGGATGATGGGAGACATGGATGGTAACTGCAGGATGATGGGAGACATGGATGGTAACTGCAGGATGATGGGAGACATGGATGGTAACTGCAGGATGGTGGGAGACATGGATGGTAACTACAGGATGATGGGAGACATGGATGGTAACTGCAGGATGGTGGGAGACATGGATGGTAACTGCAGGATGATGGGAGACATGGATGGTAACTGCAGGATGATGGGAGACATGGTTGGTAACTGCAGGATGATGGGAGACATGGATGGTAACTGCAGGATGATGGGAGACATGGATGGTAACTGCAGGGTGATGGGAGACATGGATGGTAACTGTAAGGTGGTGGGAGACATGGATGGTAACTGCAGGGTGGTGGGAGACATGGATGATAACTGCAGGATGGTGGGAGACATGGATGGTAACTGCAGGATGATGGGAGACATGGATGGTAACTGCAGGGTGGTGGGAGACATGGATGGTAACTACAGGATGGTGGGAGACATGGATGGTAACTGCAGGATGATGGGAGACATGGATGGTAACTGCAGGATGGTGGGAGACATGGATGGTAACTGCAGGGTGGTGGGAGACATGGATGGTAACTGCAGGATGATGGGAGACATGGATGGTAACTGCAGGGTGGTGGGAGACATGGATGGTAACTGCAGGGTGGTGGGAGACATGGATGGTAACTGTAAGGTGGTGGGAGACATGGATGGTAACTGCAGGGTGGTGGGAGACATGGATGGTAACTGTAAGGTGGTGGGAGACATGGATGGTAACTGCAGGGTGGTGGGAGACATGGATGGTAACTGCAGGGTGGTGGGAGACATGGATGGTAACTGCAGGGTGGTGGGAGACATGGATGGTAACTGCAGGATGATGGGAGACATGGATGGTAACTGCAGGATGATGGGAGACATGGATGGTAACTGCAGGATGATGGGAGACATGGATGGTAACTGCAGGATGGTGGGAGACATGGATGGTAACTGCAGGATGATGGGAGACATGGGTGGTAACTGCAGGATGATGGGAGACATGGATGGTAACTGCAGGATGATGGGAGACATGGATGGTAACTGCAGGATGGTGGGAGACATGGATGGTAACTACAGGATGATGGGAGACATGGATGGTAACTGCAGGATGGTGGGAGACATGGATGGTAACTGCAGGGTGGTGGGAGACATGGATGGTAAATGCAGAATGGTGGGAGAAATGGATGGTAACTGCAGGATGATGGGAGACATGGATGGTAAATGCAGAATGGTGGGAGAAATGGATGGTAACTACAGGATGATGGGAGACATGGATGGTAACTACAGGATGATGGGAGACATGGATGGTAACTGCAGGATGATGGGAGACATGGATGGTAACTGCAGGATGGTGGGAGACATGGATGGTAACTGCAGGATGATGGGAGACATGGATGGTAACTACAGGATGATGGGAGACATGGATGGTAACTGCAGGATGATGGGAGACATGAATGGTAACTGCAGGATGATGGGAGACATGGATGGTAACTACAGGATGATGGGAGACATGGATGGTAACTACAGGATGATGGGAGACATGGATGGTAACTACAGGATGGTGGGAGACATGGATGGTAACTGCAGGATGGTGGGAGACATGGATGGTAACTGCAGGATGGTGGGAGACATGGATGGTAACTGCAGGATGATGGGAGACATGGATGGTAACTGCAGGATGGTGGGAGACATGGATGGTAACTGCAGGATGATGGGAGACATGGATGGTAACTGCAGGATGGTGGGAGACATGGATGGTAACTGCAGGATGGTGGGAGACATGGATGGTAACTGCAGGATGATGGGAGACATGGATGGTAACTGCAGGATGGTGGGAGACATGGATGGTAACTGCAGGATGATGGGAGACATGGATGGTAACTGCAGGATGATGGGAGACATGGATGGTAACTGCAGGATGGTGGGAGACATGGATGGTAACTGCAGGATGGTGGAAGACATGGATGGTAACTGCAGGATGATGGGAGACATGGATGGTAACTGCAGGATGATGGGAGACATGGATGGTAACTGCAGGATGGTGGGAGACATGGATGGTAACTGCAGGATGATGGGAGACATGGATGGTAACTGCAGGATGATGGGAGACATGGATGGTAACTGCAGGATGATGGGAGACATGGATGGTAACTACAGGATGATGGGAGACATGGATGATAACTGCAGGATGGTGGGAGACATGGATGGTAACTGCAGGATGGTGGGAGACATGGATGGTAACTGCAGGATGGTGGGAGACATGGATTTTAACTGCAGGATGATGGGAGACATGGATGGTAACTGCAGGATGATGGGAGAAATGGATGGTAACTGCAGGATGATGGGAGACATGGATGGTAACTGCAGGATGGTGGGAGACATGGATGGTAACTGCAGGATGATGGGAGACATGGATGGTAACTGCAGGATGGTGGGAGACATGGATGGTAACTGCAGGATGGTGGGAGACATGGATGGTAACTGCAGGATGGTGGGAGACATGGATCGTAACTACAGGATGATGGGAGACATGGATGGTAACTGCAGGATGATGGGAGACATGGATGGTAAATGCAGAATGGTGGGAGAAATGGATGGTAACTGCAGGATGATGGGAGACATGGATGGTAAATGCAGAATGGTGGGAGAAATGGATGGTAACTGCAGGATGATGGGAGACATGGATGGTAACTGCAGGATGGTGGGAGACATGGATGGTAACTGCAGGATGGTGGGAGACATGGATGGTAACTGCAGGATGATGGGAGACATGGATGGTAACTGCAGGATGGTGGGAGACATGGATGGTAACTGCAGGATGATGGGAGACATGGATGGTAACTGCAGGATGATGGGAGACATGGATGGTAACTGCAGGATGGTGGGAGACATGGATGGTAACTGCAGGATGGTGGGAGACATGGATGGTAACTACAGAATGATGGGAGACATGGATGGTAACTGCAGGATGGTGGGAGACATGGATGGTAACTGCAGGATGAAGGGAGACATGGATGGTAACTGCAGGATGGTGGGAGACATTTATGGTAACTGCAGGATGGTGGGAGACATGGATGGTAACTACAGGATGCTGGGAGACATGGATGGTAACTGCAGTGTGGTGGGAGACATGGATGGTAACTGCAGGATGGTGGGAGACATGGATGGTAACTGCAGGATGGTGGGAGACATGGATGGTAACTGCAGGATGATGGGAGACATGGATGGTAACTGCAGGATGATGGGAGACATGGATGGTAACTGCAGGATGATGGGGGACATGGATGGTAAGTGCAGGATGATGGGAGACATGGATGGTAACTGCAGGATGATGGGAGACATGGATGGTAACTGCAGGATGATGGGAGACATGGATGGTAACTGCAGGATGATGGGAGACATGGATGGTAACTGCAGGATGATGGGAGACATGGATGGTAACTGCAGGATGATGGGAGACATGGATGGTAACTGCAGGATGATGGGAGACATGGATGGTAACTGCAGGATGATGGGAGACATGGATGGTAACTGCAGGATGATGGGAGACATGGATGGTAACTGCAGGATGATGGGAGACATGGATGGTAACTGCAGGATGATGGGAGACATGGATGGTAACTGCAGGATGATGGGAGACATGGATGGTAACTGCAGGATGATGGGAGACATGGATGGTAACTGCAGGATGATGGGAGACATGGATGGTAACTGCAGGATGATGGGAGACATGGATGGTAACTGCAGGATGGTGGGAGACATGGTTGGTAACTGCAGGATGGTGGGAGACATGGATGGTAACTGCAGGATGATGGGAGACATGGATGGTAACTGCAGGATGATGGGAGACATGGTAACTGCAGGATGGTGGGAGACATGGATGATAACTGCAGGATGATGGGAGACATGGATGGTAACTGCAGGATGATGGGAGACATGGATGGTAACTGCAGGATGATGGGAGACATGGATGGTAACTGCAGGATGATGGGAGACATGGTAACTGCAGGATTGTGGGAGACATGGATGGTAACTGCAGGATGATGGGAGACATGGTAACTGCAGGATGGTGGGAGACATGGATGGTAACTGCAGGATGATGGGAGACATGGATGGTAACTGCAGGATGATGGGAGACATGGATGGTAACTGCAGGATGATGGGAGACATGGATGGTAACTGCAGGATGATGGGAGACATGGATGGTAACTGCAGGATGATGGGAGACATGGATGGTAACTGCAGGATGATGGGAGACATGGATGGTAACTGCAGGATGATGGGAGACATGGATGGTAACTGCAGGATGATGGGAGACATGGATGGTAACTGCAGGATGATGGGAGACATGGATGGTAACTGCAGGATGATGGGAGACATGGACGGTAACTGCAGGATGATGGGAGACATGGATGGTAACTGCAGGATGATGGGAGACATGGATGGTAACTGCAGGATGATGGGAGACATGGATGGTAACTGCAGGATGATGGGAGACATGGATGGTAACTGCAGGATGATGGGAGACATGGATGGTAACTGCAGGATGATGGGAGACATGGATGGTAACTGCAGGATGGTGGGAGACATGGTTGGTAACTGCAGGATGGTGGGAGACATGGATGGTAACTGCAGGATGATGGGAGACATGGATGGTAACTGCAGGATGATGGGAGACATGGTAACTACAGGATGGTGGGAGACATGGATGATAACTGCAGGATGATGGGAGACATGGATGGTAACTGCAGGATGATGGGAGACATGGATGGTAACTGCAGGATGATGGGAGACATGGATGGTAACTGCAGGATGATGGGAGACATGGTAACTGCAGGATTGTGGGAGACATGGATGGTAACTGCAGGATGATGGGAGACATGGTAACTGCAGGATGGTGGGAGACATGGATGGTAACTGCAGGATGATGGGAAACATGGATGGTAACTGCAGGATGATGGGAGACATGGATGGTAACTGCAGGATGGTGGGAGACATGGATGGTAACTGCAGGATGATGGGAGACATGGATTGTAACTGCAGGATGATGGGAGACATGGATGGTAACTGCAGGATGATGGGAGACATGGATGGTAACTGCAGGATGATGGGAGACATGGATGGTAACTGCAGGATGATGGGAGACATGGATGGTAACTGCAGGATGATGGGAGACATGGATGGTAACTGCAGGATGATGGGAGACATGGATGGTAACTGCAGGATGATGGGAGACATGGATGGTAACTGCAGGGTGATGGGAGACATGGATGGTAACTGCAGGATGGGAGACATGGATGGTAACTGCTGGATGATGGGAGACATGGATGGTAACTGCTGGATGATGGGAGACATGGATGGTAACTGCAGGATGATGGGAGACATGGATGGTAACTGCAGGATGGTGGAAACTGAAGCTCTACTGACGTTGTTTTTTTTCTACTCTCCTCTTCATTTCCAGTGAAGACGAAGACATATTTATCTTAAGCGTTTATTAGTTATCCTTGGAGGGGGTTGTGGGATATCTTTCTTGGATCATTGAGTTAAAGGAACCGGGGGGTTGTTGAATGCAGTGCCGTTCTTGGATCACCTAGCGACTAAATCGCAAATAGTTAGGACAATTTTTTTTTCTAGGTCCAGCAGCATACTGCCGACAGTAATAAAGAAAGAACATGTATGCAAGGCGAACTTTATTGCAGCATTCAGCTCTGTGTTGATCTCAATGTAAACTTCTATATAGTTTGATTTACAGCTCTGCACAGAACGAAAAGGCTTAAATAAAGACTCTTTTGCACCGTCGCTTAGAAAGTAGCGTTTTTCAGTATAGCTTACCAAACTGCAGCCAGCCGGTATTAGATCCTACGACACATTCTTCCGCCTCAGGAGGCAGAGCAACGTTCACCTTGACTTAACCACTTAACCAGCTATCCTTCAAAGATCATGCACCCAGCAGAGCTAGGTGTTTTTCATAATCCGAGGACACCCGTGGTAGTTATAAGCTCAAGGCTGATTTCAACCACCACCTGCAGTTTGGTAAATATTTCAATACCACTTGTTTCGTGGTTGAAATCCGCCTTGAGCTTACCACCACCACTAGTGTCCTCGGATCATGAACACCACCTAACAATGCAAGACAAGTCACACGGAGGCTTAAAATTCAAAGTGTATACATACTGAGCTATACACCCCTCCATGTATACACCTACTGTTTGCTCTTGCTGTATACATATCAAAAGTGATGTTCTCGTGGTGTACTCTTCTTCCCCTCCCTCACATTTATTTGTAAATACCTGGAATATACCTGGAGGGGGTTTCAGGGGTCAACGCCCCCGCGACCCGGTCTGTGACCAGGCCTCGCGGTGAATCAGGGCCTGATCAACCATGCCAGGCTGTCATTGCTGGCCGCAATTGTGGTGTTATGCAAATTTTAAGACCCTTTTAGATACCTTTTATCAATTCAGTTTACCCACGGCTGTTCCCTTCCCCTCAGGTCAAACTTACCCCGATCGTGACCTTCTTGGGGTAGGTGAGATATTCTGCAATGATGTTGTAGCACTGGTAAGTACCATACCCCACCATCACCGCCAACACTAGGATCCACACAGTGCGGCGGAACCAGCCTCGACTCCTGCAAACTCACATTATTCATATATTCATATATACACCAACATTAGATTGGCGTAGAATAATGATCTTCACAAATCAGAACAAGTGGTATTTAACCCAAACTTTGGAGAGGAAAATTTAAACGACGTTTCGGTCCTGCTTGAACAACTATTAGTCTATTAATCACAACAGTCCTCTCGGTCTGCTTTGGACTTGATAATGATCCTGCAAGGACTGAAACGTTATCGTTTTTGTCTTGCAATTTTTGAGTTATACTTTTGTATGAGTTAGACGTTAACAGCTAGGCTAGCTGACCTACATCATGTAACTTAGTGACTGGGACAAGCGTATATAGACATAATACAAACCAAGGTTTTAAACATTTCACTCAGAATTGCGTTTTACCAGATCTCAGAACTGTATCAAGTTCCAGATTTGATAAGGTTCAATCCTGGGCGAAACGTACGTTTATAGCCACCACGTAACTGTACTCGAGACCCTCAGTGCAGTTCTTTACACTAAATTAAAGTCTCACCAGTATGCACCGTATATGCCATGAGCAGTGCAGGTATCAGCAAACTTTCCAAGTCTGTCTTGTACCCGAATCTCCTGTTCCTGTGCTTTCATCTCTTCGTGTTCCTTCAGTACCGACTCTATCACGTCCCTGAAGATAAAAGAAACATACCACTGAAAGATAAACAGAACAACCTGAGCGTAGTAATATATAAGCCAAACTTTTTAAAGTGGTGGGTGAGTAAGCCAGTGGAGGGCCTCGGTCAGACAACAAAAAGCTCCAGCTGCGGGTCATCATATGACTAAGACCCGCGTCAGGAAACACTTGTCCTCTTTCCTAACAAACCTTACCTAACCTGACCTAATCTGAGCGCCTTCATGTGCTCACACATTATTCATCTAAATATAGAGTATAAACAAAAATGCTTAGGTGTTCCCGTTTATTTTTTTCAATGTGGCAGTTTTTTATATGTTTGCAGCGACGCATTTTATTGCCATTTCTTCCATCCCTGAAAATATGTTCTGTTTAGGAATATACAAAATATTTTACAATCAGTATTATAACAGGAATCACTATGGGTAGGTTTAAGAGTGTTATTGACACAGTGGCAGCACATGTAATGGATCCAAGAACTAGGTCCTAACATTGTGGTACCCAAGCAGTTTACAGTGGTAATGAATTATTTATAAACTTATAAATTGTTGAATATAATAATAATAATAATAATATTGCTATTTTCATGGAGAAGTGCTAAGCTCGGAGGAATCATACAGCATTTGGGGAATGGAAGGAAGGTTTGATCCAATGAAGTGGAGGAAAGGTCTAATTCCTTGGATCAGGACCCTCCCTCTTTCGCATCAAGGAAGCTCTCTTGAACAGAATATTACTAATGCTACTAATAGTAAAAAACAATAGCTCACAGTACTATTATCTCGACTATTATTCAGTCAGTGAGACAAGATTCAATCATTCACATTCCAACTACACTCAATGACGCAGCTAATTTTAATATTTTTCTTCCAAAATCAATGCACTACTTATAGTCAAGAAAAAAAAAACGTTTGAGAAATATTTATTAACAACTAGTACCCACGAAAGAGGGTGTCTTGATGCCGGTTAAGGGCTCTTGAACCAGGGAGCCAGAGCTACTTTCCCATTCCTCGGATCTAACCTGCTTAACAACCCCCTTTCCGCTGTGTTAAATTTCAGTATCCCATACAAATGGGCCCTGCTTCGCTTTACAGCGTTTCACTGATGCAGCGGTTTTCAATTATACCCATTCTTCATTTATTTAAATTTTCTACAATATATTCATCACTCACTGTATATGCATTTTTTTTAGGCCTAGCAATATTGCTCACCTGATGTATGGTTGTGTAAACATGTTATCAGACTTTTAATGCATTTTAAAGTGAAAAAAAGGGCTATGTTTCACTTTACAGCGGTATCCCGGAACCTAACCTAAGTGGGCCACTCTTGTATACCTGGAGTATACCCGGAGATAGTTTCGGGGGTCAACGCCCCCGCGGCCCGGTCTGAGATCAGGCCTCGTGGTGGATCAGGGTCAGTCTAATGTTTACTTTTCTTTTCCCTGGCGACACTCGCCCTAGATTATCCACCCTAAATCCTTAATCTACATCTGTCCTTTTTTTTTTTTTCTTTATCAGAGCTGCTAGACAGCTCCATCTTTCTCACTTCACATTCCTTTGCGTCAGGTATTATAACCTCCCTTTATCTTATTTCTCACTGTTTTAATAATCCTTGTCATTTTTTTTTTACCTGAAACAAATTAATTAATCATTGCTTCCTGCACTGTTGATGTACAGGTTTGGTAGTACTGGTGAATGGCTGGTTGACATCAACTCCGAACATAATATTAAATTAATAACGAAGACCATCTATAACATTAGCTCCTCTGATGTGTGTTTTATTAATTTTTCTTTCTTAAATGCATGACTTATTGTTATATTCATAAGAAGCATGAAGCCTAGAAGTATCATTCAGAGCCTTCGTAAGAGTCCTTCACTACAATCTAGGAAGCTCCTTCGAAGGACTTTGTGCATTACATAGCCATCATCTAGAATTTATCTAGAGTGCTTTGTAAACATGACGGCACAACTCCCAAATATGTATTTATATCCCTTATTTTCTTTCGGCATTTATTAATTTAATATTACAGCTATTACTCCTTTAGTTCTCGTTTACTCAGATAAATCCCTTTTACTCTCCTCAAAGTCTTCCATCCCGTCTAACTTGTATCACTTTGTGCTAGGATATTCAGCTGTCTTTCATTCATAATATATAATTAGATCTACTGTAGCATCCGTATTACGTTCACGCCCACTCAAACAACCCAACTTCAAAATTCCTTTCTGTTTCGTTAGTACCTTCGTACATAAAAATGGGTGATTAGCTGTTTATTTCCGGCATTTTAATATTCGGCCTCTTCGATACGGCCTGAGAATTTTAACTCACTTTTCCAGGGGAATTAAAAGGAAGTTCTGAGAGTTTACGAAAGTTTGGACTTGGAAGGTCATTAAGAACTCTGGGCAATGAATAAATACAAAAACAGAAAAGCAACCATAACGAATTTGAGAGAGAAAAAAAAAAACTTACTGGTAGAGACAAAACACCATCACTCTAAGTTAGAATAATCCGCAACAATTTAAACCCCCCATTACAGAGGTCCAGGAGCTGGAGGTCAACACCTAGAGGCCCAGGAGTTTTCTTTAACTTGGGGAAACTAGAAAGGAAACCCCTGACAGAATATACATTGTTAAGAAACATACGAGAACGTAACGAGTATAGTTAATATATATCTGTCATCTTGGATGCTCATGAGATGTGATGATCGCTGATAATTATGATAATGAGGATAATGTTACAACGCACCTCAAATACTGGTCCTGCATGGTAACCTGAGAGTCCTCCACCGGCGGCAGGGAACACTTCTTTCCCTCAAGAAAAAGCATCCTTGTTGTCACGATTTGGGCACAGTTTGCGTCTGTCTCTCTCTTGACGTATATCTGGGAAATTCTGGGTATCTTCCTGAGCTTCTCTTGACGATGATGCTACTGAATCGTTTCGTTCATTTCTGAGCGAATCCTTTGAACCATCTTGTCTCAGTCAGCCTACTAGTTCATGTCGTTTCTCTAAGCGAAGCTAGTGAATTGTTCCCCACTTTGCGAAGATTTCTAAATGATGTTCTGCTTCTGGTTCTTGCTGAAACTGGTATATTACTCCGTGATGTTCTAGCAGTGGGAATATTCTCGTGAGATGCACTGCCTCTCACCGAACTATATTGAAGGGGTCTGACCTCTGTTGACACTGCTTCAGAGAAACTCATAAACTATCGTGAGTTTAACTGTACCACCACTGTATAACTTGGGTTATTGCTTATAATTATGAGTAGGGGTAAACCCGTGTGGGTCAGTGAGCAATGTACGACCAGGAGTGAGAGCTGGTGTGCTGCCTGGGATGGTTGAGGTGTGTGTGTGGGGGGCAACGTGTCCAGTACTCTCAATTATAACCAAGTTGCTTAGTTGCTCGTCCTAAACACTTCGTTACTACCTCACTGTAACCTCGACCTGTGTCGCCTAGCAACGACCTGTGTCACCCAACCCAAACCTGTGTCGCCCAGCAACGACCTGTGTCGCCCAGCAACGACCTGTGTCACCCAGCAACGACCTGTGTCGCCCAATCCCGACCTGTGCCGCCAGCCCCGACCTGTGTCGCCCAACGCCGACCTGTGTCGCCCAACCCCCAACTTCTGTCGCCCAACCCCTACCTGTGTCGCCCAACCCCGACCTCTGTCGCCCAGCAACGACCTGTGTCACCCAACCCCCGACCTGTGTCTCCCAGCCCCGACCTGTGTCGCCCAACCCCGACCTGTGGCACCCAACCCCGACCTGTGTCACTCAGCCCCGACCTGTGTCACCCAGCCCCGACCTGTGTCGCCCAACCCCGACCTATGTCACCCAGCCCCGACCTGTCACTCTCCCTCACCAGGCACCAGGCCCCCGTCCTGTGTCACCCCCTAGCCAGCACCGACTTGAGTCCCCCTTACCTACGCAGCACCGCCCTGAGTCACCCGCCTTACTCAGCCACGACTTACTCAGCCACAAGGCATCCGTACGAGGACACGGAGAAATGAAAGGTACCTCCAGTTCCTCAGATCACGAACCCTTCAGTGGCACCAAGGCACCCTCTTGAAGTGAATTTATGTCCAGTAAAAGTGAAATATGCTGTGACAAATTTAATAAGTATGTATATACCCAGAGTTTATGAGAAATGTTAAAAGCTTGCGTGACTTAAGCTTGTTATATACTATTGGGTAATTTAACTTAGTAGGTAGTATGTTATATTGACAGTCTTCTCTCGAAGGTAGATTGTGTTGGTTAGGCTGCTATGGCAACCCACGACATTATTAGGTATCCCCGATTGCTGTTATGGCATTCCACATCATTATTATGTATCAACGAAGTCTGCTGTGTCAACCCACGACATCATTAGGTATCCCAGGAAGCTGTTATGGCAACCAACATTGTTAGGTATCCTCGAAAAAAATGTCTCATCTGATCGGCTTCAAATTTTCAAAGTTGGTTGACTGTAATGAAAGGTTGGTGCAGTTATCAGCACGCTAAAATCAATTTCATATAGACCATTCATTCCCAGTTTTGGTTTCCATGTGGTAAATTGTTACTGCAGTGTGTAGGCGCCAACGTACGAATTTAATTTTAAAAAGGTTAGGTTAGGTAAGGTAAGATTTGTCAGGAAACAGGACAAGTGTTTCCTGACGCGGGTCTTAGTTATATGACCCGCAGCTGGAGCTTTTGGTCATCAAACTGAAACCTTCCACTGCCTTACCCCTCCACCTCTTTAAAAATTATGATTATGATTATAATCATTTCTTAATGATGTTCGTCGCATTAGCAAATTAAATTATTTGTACAGTACACAAGGAAAACAGATACTAACGAAAAAATATATTTGACCTTCATCACATGTCTTTATGTAATTATGGGTTCTTATCTTTCCCAAACATCCTTACAGTATGTAAAGTAAAAGGACACAAGTGCAACTACCATATTGTATTTCTTTTGTCACTACCACTACTACTACTACTACTACTACTACTACCACTAGTGAACATCGAAATGGTACCTCACTAGTATTCACCTCACTCTGAGCCTTTATATACCCTCTGTGTCCATGTATTGTTTGTAATGGCTTGATAAAGCTCCTGGAGAGCGTAACGTTGCCACAATAAATGTCACATTAGTTGCACTTGTGTCCTTTTACTTTACATATTGTCGGTAATTCTACCAACTTTATTACAATCCTTACAGTAGCCATAGGGCATAGAATAGCGTCAAGAGTTCAGAAATCATCAGGGAGGCGCTGGGAGGAACTGCCATGTTGAGAATGATAGAAGGCTCAACGAAAATACACAAAAATATTCGTATGGTAAATTTGTTTACTGTTCTTTCAATGCGTGTTTGTGTCTGATTAATGGGCCATTCGTGGCTCAGCACCTGCTGAAGATTTCAGAACTAATATATTATTTACATAGCGAGTTCGTCTTTCGACACCGTTGATCCTCAAACAATTGACCTGGTTGTAGCTGGGGAGTCGATCCTACGTACGCCATAGTTTGACTGACACATGGTAAGATAAGAGATAAGATTTTGTTCGTATTTTTAACCCCAAAGGATTAGGCCCCAAGATAACCCAAGAAAGGTAGTGCGTCATCAAGGAACTGTCTTATTTCCATTGGGGTACTGACATAAATAGTCAAGAAACAGACTCTAAAGCATATCTTCATTCTGACCACGTTTCGCTCAATGTTGAATTTTGTTGAATTTAAGTGTACAGTCTCCAGGCTGTGTGCCTGGCCTTTGCGTGGGAATTACAAGTTACTGTGTACAGTCTCCAGGCTATGTGCCTGGCCTTTGCCAGTTAATCTAAATTTAGAAAGTAATCCCTGAATTGAAAATGGAATCCAAGACCATTCTATCAGCTCTTCCTTGTTAATAATAGTTTTTTTTTTATATTTTATTGAGAGCATATCTTGTACAGACAAACATAATACATATATATAGAATAGACATACTGAGAACAATAAGTACATAAAGAAAATATCACACACACACACGTTGTTGTACACAGGAGAAGAAACCCGAGACAGAAAAACGATAAAATTTACAAGCACACTACACACCACTCAAGCAACCTGTCGTTATGTATATATGAAAAACACTTAACATTGTCATGTCTCACTTCAACATAAGTGTGACGTGCAGCGGACCAAAACAACAGTACTCTTGTAGAGTTAAGTAAAGAAGACATCACACATATATATTAATGTAACAAGAAAAACACATTCCTAGTAACTACCCCTATCCTGGGGTTAAATATACAGAAGTATCTGTATCCGCCTGAGCTACATACACCTCCGCCAAACACACTGGCTAATTACTGAATTAACATGTCGTTGTACTCATACAATTGATATATCATATAAGATTAGATATGCTATCAACAAATTCAATATCACAGCACAGGCTTCTGTAACCTAATGCGAACACGTAAATAAACTACCCTATCACAACCTATTCACTGCACAAAGGTCATTGTACTTAATAATAAAGTGGAGCTACTATGACCAGCCACGTTCTACTTCTCGCCCACAAAAATACTCGGGTAAGGGGAACATATATGAATATTATATAGACTCCCTCACACAGTGTATGTACAAACCTCTCAGTGTATGTACACTGAGAGGTGTGTATCAGTGTATGTACACTGAGGTGTGTATCAGTGTATGTACACTGAGAGGTGTGTATCAGTGTATGTACACTGAGAGATGTGTATCAGTGTATGTACACTGAGAGGTGTGTATCAATGTACACTGAGAGGTATGTATCAGTGTATGTACACTGAGAGGTGTGTATCAATGTACACTGAGAGGTGTGTATCAGTGTATGTACACTGAGAGGTGTGTATCAGTGTATGTACACTGAGAGGTGTGTATCAGTGTATGTACACCGAGAGGTGTGTATCAGTGTATGTACACTGAGAGGTGTGTATCAATGTACACTGAGAGGTGTGTATCAGTGTATGTACACTGAGAGGTGTGTATCAGTGTATGTACACTGAGAGGTGTGTATCAGTGTATGTACACTGAGAGGTGTGTATCAGTGTATGTACACTGAGAGGTGTGTATCAGTGTATGTACACTGAGAGGTGTGTATCAGTGTATGTACACTGAGAGGTGTGTATCAGTGTATGTACACTGAGAGGTGTGTATCAATGCACACTGAGAGGTGTGTATCAGTGTATGTACACTGAGAGGTGTGTATCAGTGTATGTACACTGAGAGATGTGTATCAGTATGTACACTGAGAGATGTGTATCAGTATGTACACTGAGAGGTGTGTATCAGTGTATGTACACTGAGAGGTGTGTATCAGTGTATGTACACTGAGAGATGTGTATCAGTATGTACACTGAGAGATGTGTATCAGTATGTACACTGAGAGATGTGTATCAGTGTATGTACACTGAGAGGTGTGTATCAGTGTATGTACACTGAGAGATGTGTATAAGTGTATGTACACTGAGAGATGTGTATCAATGTACACTGAGAGATGTGTATCAGTGTATGTACACTGAGAGGTGTGTATCAGTGAATGTACACTGAGAGGTGTGTATCAGTGTATGTACACTGAGAGATGTGTATAAGTGTATGTACACTGAGAGATGTGTATCAATGTACACTGAGAGATGTGTATCAGTGTATGTACACTGAGAGGTGTGTATCAATGTACACTGAGAGATGTGTATAAGTGTATGTACACTGAGAGATGTGTATCAATGTACACTGAGAGATGTGTATCAGTGTATGTACACTGAGAGGTGTGTATCAGTGAATGTACACTGAGAGGTGTGTATCAGTGTATGTACACTGAGAGATGTGTATCAGTGTATGTACACTGAGAGATGTGTATCAGTATGTACACTGAGAGATGTGTATCAGTATGTACACTGAGAGGTGTGTATCAGTGTATGTACACTGAGAGGTGTGTATCAGTGAATGTACACTGAGAGGTGTGTATCAGTGAATGTACACTGAGAGGTGTGTATCAGTGAATGTACACTGAGAGGTGTGTATCAGTGAATGTACACTGAGAGGTGTGTATCAGTGAATGTACACTGAGAGATGTGTATCAGTGTATGTACACTGAGAGATGTGTATCAGTATGTACACTGAGAGGTGTGTATCAGTATGTACACTGAGAGGTGTGTATCAGTGTATGTACACTGAGAGATGTGTATCAGTGAATGTACACTGAGAGGTGTGTATCAGTGAATGTACACTGAGAGGTGTGTATCAGTGAATGTACACTGAGAGGTGTGTATCAGTGAATGTACACTGAGAGGTGTGTATCAGTATGTACACTGAGAGATGTGTATCAGTGTATGTACACTGAGAGATGTGTATCAGTATGTACACTGAGAGATGTGTATCAGTATGTACACTGAGAGGTGTGTATCAGTGTATGTACACTGAGAGATGTGTATCAGTATGTACACTGAGAGATGTGTATCAGTATGTACACTGAGAGGTGTGTATCAGTGTATGTACACTGAGAGATGTGTATCAGTATGTACACTGAGAGATGTGTATCAGTATGTACACTGAGAGGTGTGTATCAGTGTATGTACACTGAGAGATGTGTATCAGTATGTACACTGAGAGATGTGTATCAGTATGTACACTGAGAGATGTGTATCAGTGTATGTACACTGAGAGGTGTGTATCAGTGTATGTACACTGAGAGGTGTGTATCAGTGTATGTACACTGAGAGATGTGTATCAGTATGTACACTGAGAGATGTGTATCAGTATGTACACTGAGAGGTGTGTATCAGTGTATGTACACTGAGAGATGTGTATCAGTATGTACACTGAGAGGTGTGTATCAGTGAATGTACACTGAGAGATGTGTATCAATGTACACTGAGAGGTGTGTATCAGTGTATGTACACTGAGAGGTGTGTATCAGTGTATGTACACTGAGAGATGTGTATCAGTGTATGTACACTGAGAGATGTGTATCAGTATGTACACTGAGAGGTGTGTATCAGTGTATGTACACTGAGAGGTGTGTATCAGTGTATGTACACTGAGAGATGTGTATCAGTAAGTACACTGAGAGGTATCAGTGTATGTACACTGAGAGGTATCAGTGAATGTACACTGAGATGTGTATCAGTGTATGTACACTGAGAGGTGTGTATGTACACTGAGAGGTGTGTATCAGTGTATGTACACTGAGAGGTGTGTATCAGTGTATGTACACTGAGAGATGTGTATCAGTGTATGTACACTGAGAGGTGTGTATCAGTGTATGTACACTGAGAGATGTGTATCAGTGTATGTACAATGAGAGGTGTGTATCAGTGTATGTACACTGAGAGGTGTGTATCAGTGTATGTACACTGAGAGGTGTGTATCAGTGTATGTACACTGAGAGGTGTGTATCAGTGTATGTACACTGAGAGGTGTGTATCAGTGTATGTACACTGAGAGGTGTGTATCAGTGTATGTACACTGAGAGGTGTGTATCAGTGTATGTACACTGAGAGGTGTGTATCAGTGTATGTACACTGAGAGGTATCAGTGTATGTATACTGAGAGGTGTGTATCAGTGTATGTACACTGAGAGGTGTATCAGTGTATGTACACTGAGAGGTGTGTATCAGTGTATGTACACTGAGAGGTGCGTATCAGTGTATGTACACTGAGAGGTGTGTATCAGTGTATGTACACTGAGAGGTGTGTATCAGTGTATGTACACTGAGAGGTGTGTATCAGTGTATGTACACTGAGAGGTGTGTATCAGTGTATGTACACTGAGAGGTGTGTATGTCTTAGTGAATATACACTAAGAATTTAATCTTTATTTTAAATAGTAAAGTATTATTTTATTATACAGATGAGGCCTTAATGACCCAGTCGATAGACTTAACTTGAGAAGCCAAACATATCCTAGTATATACACACCAAGGGAAGTATATATATTTTAGGGTATATACATAGTTTAATTCATTTTTAATGAGGCATTTATGATTGTAGTGAGCAGGTAAACTGCTCACTGTTAATTTCCCTCAACCACCACTTGTTACTATGATCATTTAGTTCAGCAACACCTAAGGTTCATATCATGAATTCAAATTAATAATGTGACATTTTAATGGGAAAAAAATATAAGCTACTGTCCTGACATGGGTAAACAAGTTGAATGATACACTAGTTGCTTTATAATTGATGGAACTTTATTGCAGGTCATAAGTGCTCCATATATTATTACGAGCATTTCTCGAATTATCACTCGTAAATAATCATATTTTGACTAAAGGAATGATAAAAAAAAATTTAACCTGACATTGTGTCTTTCCCAACATCGAATATAATTAAGTTAACTTCTCGACACAACTCAAGCATTATTTGATATTTTAGGATACGCTTCCCTTCCTTGGATCAAACCTGAATGCTTTCCATTAACCCCAAGCGCTGTATGATCCGTACAGGTTTAGCCTTCCCACATTAATAATTTACGCCACACCAACGTATGTCCTTGGGTAGCGAGTACAACATCCAGTTCTGCTGAATGCGCTACTGTTAAGGATTGTGTGATCCCGTGGATTAAGGCATCATGAGTTTTCACCTACCATGAGGCAGGCCAAAGCAGCATGGGTTCGACTCCTTGGTTAGTCGCAGTGTTGTTTTATATATATATATATATATATATATATATATATATATATATATATATATATATATATATATATATATATATATATATATATATATATATATATATATATGTATATATATATATATATATATATATATATATATATATATATATATATATATATATATATATATATATATATATATAAGGAAGATTTGAATAGACTGATGCAGTGGTCGGAGAAGTGGCAGATGCAGTTTAATATAGACAAATGCAAAGTTCTAAATGTTGGACAGGACAATAACCATGCCACATATAAACTAAATAATGTAGATCTTAATATTACGGATTGCGAAAAAGATTTAGGAGTTCTGGTTAGCAGTAATCTGAAACCAAGACAACAATGCATAAGTGTTCGCAATAAAGCTAATAGAATCCTTGGCTTCATATCAAGAAGCATAAATAATAGGAGTCCTCAGGTTGTTCTTCAACTCTATACATCCTTGGTTAGGCCTCATTTAGATTATGCTGCACAGTTTTGGTCACCGTATTACAGAATGGATATAAATTCTCTGAAAAATGTACAAAGGAGGATGACAAAGATGATCCCATGTATCAGAAACCTTCCCTATGAGGATAGACTAAGGGCCCTGAAACTGCACTCTCTAGAAAGACGTAGAATTAGGGGGGATATGATTGAGGTGTATAAGTGGAAGACAGGAATAAATAAAGGGGATGTAAATAGTGTGCTGAAAATATCTAGCCTAGACAGGACTCGCAGCAATGGTTTTAAGTTGGAAAAATTCAGATTCAGGAGGGATATAGGAAAATACTGGTTTGGTAATAGAGTTGTGGATGAGTGGAACAAACTCCCAAGTACCGTTATAGAGGCCAGAACGTTGTGTAGCTTTAAAAATAGGTTGGATAAATACATGAGTAGATGTGGGTGGGTGTGAGTTAGACCTGATAGCTTGTGCTACCAGGTCGGTTGCCGTGTTCCTCCCTTAAGTCAATGTGACCTGACCTGACTAGGTTGGGTGCATTGGCTTAAGCCGGTAGGAGACTTGGACCTGCCTCGCATGGGCCAGTAGGCCTTCTGCAGTGTTCCTTCGTTCTTATGTTCTTATGTTCTTATATATATATATTTATATATATATATATATATATACATATATATATACACATATATAATATATATATATATATATATATATATATATATATATAAGAACATAAGAACATAAGAACGAAGGAACACTGCAGAAGGCCTACTGGCCCATGCGAGGCAGGTCCAAGTCCCTACCGGCTTAAGCCAATGCACCCAACCTAGTCAGGTCAGGTCACATTGACTCAAGGGAGGAACACGGCAACCGACCCGTTAGCACAAGCTATCAGGTCTAACTCACACCCACCCACATCTACTCATGTATTTATCCAACCTATTTTTAAAGCTACACAACGTTCTGGCCTCTATAACGGTACTTGGGAGTTTGTTCCACTCATCCACAACTCTATTACCAAACCAGTACTTTCCTATATCCCTCCTGAATCTGAATTTTTCCAACTTAAAACCATTGCTGCGAGTCCTGTCTAGGCTAGATATTATCAGCACACTATTTACATCCCCTTTATTTATTCCTGTCTTCCACTTATAAACCTCAATCATATCCCCCCTAATTCTACGTCTTTCTAGAGAGTGCAGTTTCAGGGCCCTTAGTCTATCCTCATAGGGAAGGTTTCTGATACATGGGATCATCTTTGTCATCCTCCTTTGTACATTTTCCAGAGAATTTATATCCATTCTGTAATACGGTGACCAAAACTGTGCAGCATAATCTAAATGAGGCCTAACCAAGGATGTATAGAGTTGAAGAACAACCTGAGGACTCCTATTATTTATGCTTCTTGATATGAAGCCAAGGATTCTATTAGCTTTATTGCGAACACTTATGCACTGTTGTCTTGGTTTCAGATTACTGCTAACCAGAACTCCTAAATCTTTTTCGCAATCCGTAATATTAAGATCTACATTATTTAGTTTATATGTGGCATGGTTATTGTCCTGTCCAACATTTAGAACTTTGCATTTGTCTATACTAAACTGCATCTGCCACTTCTCCGACCACTGCATCAGTCTATTCAAATCTTCCTGGAGTGCTCGAATGTCCTCGTCAGAATGAATTCGACGGCCTATTTTGGTGTCATCGGCAAACTTGCCGATGTCGCTCTTTATGCCCTCATCTATGTCGTTTATGTAGATTGTGAACAGCAGGGGGCCCAACACTGACCCCTGTGGAACACCGCTCGTGACGCTTCCCCACTCTGATTTCTCCCCATTTATGCAAACTCTCTGCTGCCTATTTGTCAACCATGCCTCTATCCAGGAAAAAATTTCTCCTCCTATTCCATGTGCTTTAATTTTCCTCAATAGTCTCTGATGTGGGACCCTGTCAAAAGCCTTACTGAAGTCCATATACACAATATCATATTCGTTACCATGATCTACCTCCTCAAATACCTTAGTGAAAAAAGTTAATAAATTCGTAAGGCAGGAACGTCCCTTTGTAAAACCATGCTGAGATTCGTTGATTAATTTATGCTTTTCAAGGTGGCTACGAACTGCCTCGGCAATTATTGATTCCATAAATTTTCCCACTATGGAGGTTAGGCTTATTGGTCTATAGTTCGAAGCTAAGGACCTGTCACCTGTTTTGAAAATAGGTATCACATTTGCCATTTTCCACTTATCTGGCACCATGCCAGTTTGTAGTGATATGTTGAAAAGATTAGCCAAAGGTGTGCTAAGCTCCTCTTTACATTCCTTTAGAACCCTTGCATACAGTTCATCAGGGCCTGGGGATTTGTTAGGTTTTAATTTATCTATTTGCCTAAGGACCATGTCACTTGTGACCCTAATAGTGCACAGTTTATTATCGTCCTGTTCTACATAATTTATCATTACTGGAATATCACTGGTATCCTCCTGTGTAAAAACTGAGAGGAAGTATGTGTTAAAAATTCTACACATTTCCTTATCACTGTCAGTGAGCTGACCCGAGGAACTTTTGAGTGGGCCTATCTTGTCCCTGATCTTACTTCTGTATACCTGAAAGAATCCTTTTGGGTTAGTCTTCGATTCTCTTGCAACTTTAACCTCATAATCTCTTTTTGCTTTTCTAATTCCCTTTTTTATTTCTCTCTTTAACTGAATATATCGATTTCTTAATTGCCCCTCTCCTCTTTTGATTTGCCTATATATGCCTCTCTTTTGACCAATCAGATATTTTAATCTATTGTTCATCCATTTAGGATCATTTTTGTTTGATCTGATTTCCCTATTTGGAACATAATTTGACTGAGCAGCTAGAACTATGCCCTGGAAAGCATCATATCGGCAACCATCACCACCTACCTGACCCCTAGTCAGGTCATTCCAGTTCAGCCCACCTAAGTAATTTTTCAGTCCTATGAAATCAGCCAAGCGAAAGTCAGGGACGGAGACTTGATTGCCATTATTAGGGGAATTCCATGATATGTTAAAACTGAGTGATTTGTGATCACTCTCCCCAAGCTCATCATTAACCTCAAGATTATTAATTAGTGTTTCCCTACTGGCAAGAACCAAGTCAAGGAGGTTATTTCCCCTAGTTGGCTCTGTCACAAACTGTTTTAAAAAACAATCCTGGATCGTATCAAGAAAGTCACCCGACTCTAAATTTCCTGTCAAATTGCTCCAATCAATCTGTCTATAGTTGAAATCTCCCATTAGCACAACATTTTCGTATGTAGATGCCTTACGAATTTCGTCCCATAGAAGTTTACTGCACTCCCTATCAAGATTTGGGGCCCTGTAAATCACACCCAAAATTAGTTTTTCTCGGCCCTCGAGAAGCTGTAACCAAACAGATTCAGTGGCTGACGCTTCTAATTTAATATCTTGTCTAACACAACAATTTAAATTGTCTCTGACATACATCGCTACTCCACCACCTTTCCTGTTGACCCTGTCAGTGTGGAATAATTTATAGCCTTGTATGTGACATTCAGATGGCATCTCTCTATCTTTCAGATTGAGCCAGGTCTCTGTTATAGCAATAATATCTATGTTTCCTGCACTTGCAATTAATCTTAGCTCATCTATCTTATTTCTAACACTCCTGCTATTAGTATAGTAAACCTTAAGGGAGCTAGTCCCTTGCTGCCCTCTGCTGTCCCCCTTTGTTTTCTGACCTGTTCTATTGTCTTTATTTATAACTTCATGCTGAATGCCTTTTATACATTTACTGTTTCCAACCCTAGTGTTGCAACCTGCTTGTTTCCCACACACACCCATACCTCTATCTTCCATCAGTTTAAAATCATAGGCATTTCACCAATGGCCTTCTCAATCGAGTCTGCAAGTGCTACCACCCCTGCCCCAGAGAGATGAACCCCATCCCTTGCATACATATCATGTTTGCCATAAAAGTTGTTCCAGTTGTCAATGAATGGGATTGCAAGTTCCTTGCAGTATCTGTCTAGCCAGCAATTTACACCAATTGCCCTAGACAACCATTCATTTCCTACTCCCCTTCTAGGCAAGATGCTACATATGATTGGGATCCCTCCCTTAGACTTAATGAAATCTATAGCTGACCTGTACTTATCTAGCAGCTCTTCTCTCCTACCCTTCCCAATATCATTTCCACCAGCACTGAGACAGATAATGGGCTTGTTCCCATTACCTGACATGATATTATCCAGTCTGTTGACAATGTCCCCAACACCAGCTCCAGGGAAGCACACTCTATCTCTCATCTTCTTATTCCTATTACAAAAAGCACGGTCAACATATCTTACCTGAGAGTCACCAACCACAAGAATGCGCTTACCTTCATTAGCAGGGGCAGTAGTACCCTTACCTTCACTGGCCACTGAAGTACATTCATCCTGGAGAACAGAGAAGCGATTTCCTACCTTCAGATCTTCACTCTTAACTTTCCTTACTCTGATGCGCCTCCCATTACTGTGAACAACTCGCCACTTGTAGCAGGTGCTGGGCTGCACCTCACTGCTGGTACCCGTTGCTACCTCCCCACCTACAGCCTCCTCACAGTGAGAGACAGACTGCACCTCACTGCTAGAAGCCTCATTCCCCACATCTCCAACCACCTCACACTCTCTCCCAGGCCCATTGAGGTGGACCTTCAGCCTCCTAATCTCCTCCTGGAGAAGCAAGACCTCCTCCTTCAACTCTCCAAACTCAGTTTTTAAAACACTGCAGAAGCAAGCCATGCTTTGTAACCGTCCACGCTAATCCCCAAAGCAGCTCAGGGTCTGTGACCTCACGTGACGACTGACCACTGAACACTGAACACTATATATATATATAACAAAAAGGCACAATACCGTGACTGGAACAATACACAAATAACCCGCACATAAAAGAGACTTTGTCAATGGTCCAAGTCGGACCGAAACGTCGTCGTAAGCTTCTCTCTTTTATGTGCGGGTTATTTGTGTGTAAAAATATATTTATATATATATATATATATATATATATATATATATATATATATATATATATATATATATATATATATATATATATATATATATTTATGTATGTCGTGCCGAATAGGCAGAACTTGCGATCTTGGCTTAAATAGCAACGCTCATCTTGCCATATAGGACAAGTGAAAAATTTGTGTATGCAATAATTTCGCCAAAATCATTCTGAACCTGACGAGAAAAATATATTTGATTGTGTTTGTTTAGTATTAAATTATTGTAAACAAATCTAAAATATATTTAGTTGGGTTATGCTAAAATAAATTGTTCTTGTTATAATAAGGTTAGGTAAGTTTTCTAAGATTCTTTTGGTGCAAAATTAAATTTTTTTGCATTAACATTAATGAAAAAAATATATCTTTAAATGTATAAGAGAAAATTTCAGAAAGGACTTAATTTTAAATGAGTTCTTGCTAATTGACCAGTTTCACATATTCGGCACGACATATATATATATATATATATATATATATATATATATATATATATATATATATATATATATATATATATATATATATATATATATATATATATACACACACACACACACTAATAATGTCTCATTTTCGTTCTTATTCCTCCTGACTTCTCTCTCTCTCTCTCACATCACCTCTCCGTACTCATGCTTGGGAAGGAGCCACCGCCTCACAGAAGCAACAATCACATTGCCTGCTGTCCTAAATACGATCAGCAGGACGTGTTGATATGCTAATCTGATCTGCTCCTTCCCCCGCCCCGTGCACACTTCGTGCACAACCACCACGTGCACACCCACCTTAAGGAGAAATTATGTTGAGCAGGAAGGTGTAAGGAATCCAATCCAGTGTATTGTATTATTATCCTCAGTACATAATTATAAGTCATACCCCGCTTAACGTCATTTCGGCCTACGTCAAATTCACATTTACGCCACTTTACTTGAGTAAATTTCAGTTCAGCGAACGTCATTACGTCCGACTTTACGTCACTTAACAACGTCACCTACGTAATATTTTTTAACTGTGTTCATTATACTTAAAAAAATTATGACTAAAATGTGTTTTTAGTGCTCTTTAAGGTTATTTACGCTAGCTTTATGTACGCTAGTTTTACGGTGTTTGTCGTCATTTTAAGCCATTATGTCCGATTTACATCAAAAACCGTATTACGTCACGGCTCTTGGAAACAATTATATATATATATATATATATATATATATATATATATATATATATATATATATATATATATATATATATATATATATATATATATATACATATAGTAACACTTCGGCTAGTCGAGGGATCGAACTCGTGTTATTTCAGCCCGCCTCATGGGAAGCAAGTCAAAATTCACGACGCTCCAAACCACTGGGCCCAGCAATCCTGTTGTTGGTGGTGTTATTTTATTATTATTATTATTATTATTATTATTATTATTATTATTATTATTATTATTATTAATAATGGTTGTAGTAGTAGTATTGTATTATTATCGTTATTAGTAGTAGTATTGGTAGTATTATTATTGTTATAATGATGACGGTGATGATGATATTCATAGAGAAGCGCAAAACTTGAAGGAGATAAGACAGCGCCTGGGAAATGTGATGTAATCCGGTTTGATCCAAAGAAAAGTGTGGGTAGCTCCAGTTCCTTGGAGGTAACAGCTGTATATTTCTCCAGCCTGTCATTAGGCTACCCAAGACGTCATTTTCAACCTACCTCACCAGCATCGAAGCACGCTCTTTGGAAAGGGGACGAGTCTTGTTGTAAACCTTTGTACGATACACAAAGAAGCCGTCCATAAGAGGGAGAAGCTTATGACGACGTTTCGGTCCGATTTGGACCATTCACAAGTCACACACGAGAGTCAGGGAGGCGGTATATATAGACGAGAGGGACAGGGACAGGACGAAGATATAAAGAAGGAAGTGGAGAAGTAGTAGTAAAGGTAATGTAAGTGGAAGTAGTAGTAGAAAGTAGGGTGTTTGATCAAGTGGGGACGGGGGGAAGGGGTGTTTAGTCTATGATTGGTGTTATATACTGCACGTTATGTTGCCGTATGACCCTTGTGGAATTAGTTCTTGGTTTCTTATAATAATAATGTAAGTCATGTAGAGTGTCCTGAAAGAGTTTGTTCATGTCCCTGAACTTCTGAGATTTGCCAGTCTCATACATGCCACCAAGTTTATAAGGTTCATGTGCGCACCTCTGGCGATATATTTAGAGTGATGCTGACTCCTAGGTCCTTTTCTTTTACAGATAATTTGCAGGTTTTCTCCCCTATGGCTTTACTTCCTCTCCGGTTTTTCCCTTCCCCACAATCCTCATAATCATTCACACTTGCTTTAGATGAGCTCCAGTAGCCACTATCCTGACTAACTCCCAGGAACGTGTGTGTGATAAATGGTTTAGAATTAGACACTTGTGCAACATTTGGGAATCTTTATCGAGGAAACATTTCGCCACCCAGTGGCTTCATCAGTCCAGTGCAAAGAAGAACTGTGGAAGAAGAGGATTGATGGTCTGAACATATCGACTCCAGGTTAAGGGACTGATACTCTTCTTCCACCGTTCTTTGTATTGAACTGAAGAAGCCACTGGCTGTCGAAACTTTTTCTCAATAAAGATTCCCAAATGTTGCACAAGCGCCTTATTCCCAGATATGCATTTACTTCTAGGAGAATACGAGCAGTGGTTGACTAGTCCATTTTTTCACCCAAATTGGAAATCCAACCCGAATTCTTTCTGTTGCTGATCAAATGTTATAACCACTGAGAAATAGGTTACCTGTGCGTTTTGTGTGTACTTTCTGAGCTGTGTTTGCGGGAGTGCAAACACTGCTACTGATCCACTTAGGTTGCCTTGCCCAACATTTACTGGATTCTGGCCGCCCGACCTTTGTCATACCTTCTCTTGAAACTCTGAATTTAATTTCGGCTTATAAGGTCTCAATTTGTTTGATGTTAATCTGGTCAAAGTTTTGTTGGATTTCTCAAAAGTACTCACAAAGTCGTAAAAAAAATGGGTTGCTTTGGCTTACAACTGTAGGACCCGGGTTCAAACCAGGAATGAGAGAAATGGTTAGGCATGTTTTCTTTACATCTTTTGCCACCGTTCACTTGTAAGTTCGTAGCTTCCTGGTTGTTAACCAATTATCGTAGGTCGTATCCCGGAGAAGTGAATCAAAAGACCATAAAAATAAATATGCTACGCTGTTTTTTTTTGTTTTTTTTTTGGGGGGGGGGGTTATGCTAGGATATTAACCTTCCGTGTTGATAATCTTAATATCAGTTTTTTTTTTGTAGATTGTTTATGAGCTACAGGTAGGCTCGCATTTATGCTTATATAAAAAAAAAAATTCTACTCCCCTTTACTCAAAAATCAAAACATTGTATGTTGTGTGTGTGCAACAGTAAAAGAGAGGAACCCGGGCCGGAAGTACCGGCAAATCTTTAATGAATGAATGAAGTAAAAGAGAAGATAATAACATTAAGCTAATCCATTATTTCTATGTAGGTGGTATGAATCAAACACCTTTATTTATACACATTTATTTGTTAGATTTTATAATTTTTGCACCAACGAGTACGGAATATACAGTAATATAATCAGAGACATGAATACATAATAATCGGAGACATGAATATACAATAATCAGTGATATGAATATACAATAATCAGATACATGAATATACAGTAATCAGATACATAAATATACAATAATCAGAGATATATAACATCAACACCTATATTTACTTGAAGATCTTTAGATAAGAAAATCGGTTGGAGCATGGCAGAAGGCAAAGAGGTACTGGGAGTGATAAAAGCCTCGTAAGTGGGGAGTTTCGACGCATGATGGGTTGAGGCAGCAAATAGACGATTAGGGATGAAAAAGTGATAGTGAAAATAGGGAGTGATAGCGTGAAGGAATAGTGAGGAAGAGACTTGGGCGATGTCATGGAATAGGAGTGATGACGTGGAATGGGCATAGTGAGCGTACCTCATATTTGATGGCGTGGAAAGGGAATAATGTAGGAGGATCTCATATAATGATGGCGTGGAGAGGGAATAGTGGGAAGGACGTCACAGCTGATGGCTTGAAGAGAGAACAGGGAAGGAAGACATCATAGTTGATGGCGTGTAAAGGAAACACTGTATAAGAATGTTCCATAGACACGGCTACAAGGAACAAGGTGCTGACCAGGGCCCTCCTGAGGCAGGGAGTGTGGAACACATGCCCTGAGTCTTCAATTCCGGCTGGTGTCGAAGAAGGGGCAGGTGACACTCCATTCCAGGTTCATCCTACCCCTGTCCTTGATGCACTCGTTGGCACACTGCAGCAGCGACTCCTCCTGTGACACCAGCAAAAATCAGTGTACCATCAAAATATAGAGTGATTTGGAGATATCAAATGTTAAGAAATTTAATCCAAAGAATTGGAGTTATCATCCTCTTTCCTTGGATTAAACCTGGTTACCTCCCAATCCCAAGGCGCTGCATGATACACCTTTGATAAATTCCCGGAGTTTTTATACTCCTAGAGCCCGACCTTGGTGCTTGCCTGGTCAACCACCCTGTTGCTAGTGGTGGCCCGCTGAGCCACACATCCATCACAGCCTGGTTGATCTGTTAACTGGTGAAGATGCTTGTCCAGTTTCCTCATGAAGACTTCTACGTTAGTCCCTACGGGTATACCCATTCCCAGGAATATAATAATAATAAGTACTACTACTACTACTAACAGTAATAATAACTATTATTAATAATAATAATTACTATTATTACTACGGCTATAATAAAAATAATTACTACTACTTCTACTACTACTACTAATAATAATAATAATAAAAATGATACCGTGACATGTCATTTCATCGTATTGTGGAACTATTTCGGTAACATTTTCGCCTCATGAGAAGTTAACGTTTAACTCTTCTTCCTTCAACGTGGGAGGTGAATACATCTTAATATTGCATTGACCAACAATGTAAACAATGATAATACGAATTGAATAGAGGCAGTTATTACCAACTATAGTGTAAAGGCATTTATTTCGCTTGGTAATTAGTGAGTTATTAACATTAGTTCATGAATTCATAACTTCTGTGGAAAATACTGTATATATTTTCCAGAAATACAGTAGTTATATGTAAATAGATGGGCATACTGTATTTAATAAAATTTATGTTATCGAAACGGGAAGCTGCGCCTGCGCAGGACTTGCCATTTTTGTTTTTGAATTGAGTAACAGACATTAGTATTGGGAAG
Organism: Cherax quadricarinatus; assembly: GCF_038502225.1. Taxonomy (NCBI): domain Eukaryota; kingdom Metazoa; phylum Arthropoda; class Malacostraca; order Decapoda; family Parastacidae; genus Cherax; species Cherax quadricarinatus. Next base: position 4,809,981 of record NC_091329.1, read on the forward strand.
AATTTTTCGTGCTCTAGAGGTTCAATTTGGGCTGACACCTCTCAAATAGGAGGCGAAATTTTTGGATGTGCATTCCTGCATAATTTGAGTATCAGGCGACTGGACAAGACAGCTACAGGAACCTCAGATAAGTCTGTTTATGTTTAATTCTGGCCAGTATTTTCATAAATTTAGACAGTGAGGTTTTCTGTTATCTCCAGTCAAATTGGTGAGTGATATTAAGATATTCTCTTTCTGTTATGTAAATGTGTATATATATAATTCTTTATTAATTTAATATACAGTCCACAAATTTATATATTTACCAGCATTCCTGGTGATGTATTTTTCATTTGTAATTAATAGGTCCAGAGCAACTTGTGGATATGACAGTGGTAGGTATCGAAGGGGGACATTTTTGGGACCTAGGTGTCCCAAATTCCTACTTGTCTAACTGATAAATAATAATTATCTTTGTTCATTTACTGTTATGTACATAATTATACATTCAGATAAATGTAATTTTCCACAACTTCAGTAGCATGGTCGTTACTTAAGAATAATTTGAATTATTAATTAATATACTAAACTAGCTTTAATAATAATATCTTTCAAAAATTATGCACATGGATGAGGTCAAAATTAACCAAATTTACCCGAAATGCTCTACATAAAAATGGGTTTTCTATATAGTATGTTACTGATGTCAGCTATGGTCTGTATATGTTGTACTTGTAGAAGTCAAGATTATTATTATTATTATTATTATTATTATTATTATTATTATTATTATTATTATTATTATTATAACTTCGAGTCCTGGTCAGAAACGAAGGGTCACAAGTCCAAGTTCCCCGCATCCATCCCGTGTGCTTGTCAGGTTTGACTCACCTTGTAGCAAACATCGCAGGCCAGGAGGCAGCGGTCCACTCTTGGAATAGGTGGACCACTGAAGGGACTCACTCTTATCAGTGGGTTGGCGTCCACACCCACTATAAGAACCACGGCAAGCACCGTCAGTGATACACGCAGCATTACCACTGAAACGTAATGTGTAACATGTTATTTACAACGAAAAATAAGTAACAACGCAGTGTTCGTTTGGCTTAAAGCCTATCGACAGATTTTATAAACTGGATGATGTAAAAATTATAATTATTTTCATGAAGTGTTAAATCCGCAGGAGCCATACGGCACCTGGGGGAAATGGGTGAATTGATTTGATGAAAGGAAGGGGACAGTAGCTCTGATTTTTCAGATCAAGAGCCCCTCGACATCAAAACATCCAACTTGGATCAACAGCCCTTCACCAGCATTAAGGCGTAGTTCATGATCCCAATTCCTATTGAGTTGTGTCACGAAAAAAAATCATATTCCTTCTGTAGCAAAATTACAACACCATTACCACCTCCAAAGTCCAATCGCCGCCCTGTTTTTACGATGATGACTAAGCTACGTCGACTACCACCTTCAGTAAGTTCATTCACCCTGGTTTAATAAAGGTGTTATTAAGCTGCGTCTGCTAGAGTCCATATAGCATGATGTATTAATGCTGAATGAAAAACCTGCTTAACAATTACTACTCGACAGAACTCAGGTATTAGTTTATATTTTACAATACATTTGTACATCATGGAATAAGTGAATATTTCTTGTGCAAATTGTTATTCTGGGAGATATTAGCGATAATATTGCATGTATTTATTTTTGTCGGTACGTCTTGGTAGACGATGCAACATCCCCCCAATGAAAAGCAGGGGTGTCACTAGCACGTTAAGAGACCATACAATAAGTGTCAGGGGCCCGAGACTGTTCAACTGCCTCCCAGCATACATAAGGGGGATTACCAACAGACCCCTGGCAGTCTTCAAGCTGGCACTTGACAAGCACCTAAAGTCGGTTCCTGACCAGCCGGGCTGTGGCTCGTACGTTGGTTTGCGTGCAGCCAGCAGTAACAGCCTGGTTAATCATGCTCTGATCCACCAGGAGGCCTGGTCACAGACCGGGCCGCGGGGGCGTTGACCCCCGGAACTCTCTCCAGGTAAACGTCTGAGTCAGTCAATGTTTAATATTGTCGTGTCAAGCGCCTGGCCGAACGTAGAGGCGCATATTTACCGATGGCAAAGTAAGGTTAATTTGTTAGGTTAAAGTAGGCTGGGTTAGATAGGTTTCGTTAGGTTTAGTTACGTTTTTTTTACTATTTCCACAACACAACAATGTATCAAATGTAAAACATAATACTGTACAATTCAAACTAAAATTATTGGCCAAAATCCATCAAGTAGCAGTAGTCTGTTATTACCAAACATATATTTGAAAATGCAATGATTGAGAGCAGTACTTGTGAATACAAGGTCAGAATAAAAGGTTACCAAGCAAGCTTTTATTGCGACAGATATCTGGGTTAGGAAGAGTCGTGGTGGTAGCAGCACCCTCTGTGGAATTTACAGTTCGAAGCATAAATTTCCTTTTGACTGAAGGTATCTTTCATACTTTCGGATTCACAGAACATAATTGAGATGCAAAATAATCATAGGGGGAGCTGAATGACAATTCTAGGCCTTTCGTGCCCCAATCAAAACATCACCAGGAACTTTCAGTTTTGCAGAAATTGAGAAGGAAATCCAGGAAGATTTGTTAAGGAAACGGCTTTCTTGGAGAGAGATTCGTTCAGGGGAAGCCTGAACGAATCTGCCTGGATTTCCTTCTCTATTTCTGCAGCATTGCAAGCACCTGATGTGTTGATTGCAACACAAAAAAAACCTAGAGCTACCATCCCCCCCGTGGTTATTTTGCATCTTATAAACGCTCGTTCGCAATTTTTGCATAATTAATTAATAAACAGGTAATATGCCTCGTGTTCAACATACGGAGGGTAGAGGCTCCACCATTTCTTCCACAGGCAAGGAAGACAACATATCGTTCCCTTACACGAGTCTTGGTACATCTTAAATAAGTACAGAGTACTGAACGTAAATTATAATATGTGAACATTGTGAGTACGATCAGACGTTCAACAATACAACTTTGTATCGGTAAATTTTTTAAATGTACTGTATATCTTTTTTTTCACATGCGAATTCCAGTTTTTTTTAAACTTACTTTTTACGGATTTACATAAACACAATATTTCAAAACCGACTGAATGTATCGACGAAGATTCGGCGCCCAAATTGTTAGTATTAATAAACGAAAGCAGTGATAACTTTGTATCCGAATAGCATTTATTGACTAGTTGATAACAGCTTCACACAGCGAGACTTTGTGTATTTTAGACTGCCGGTGCTTTGTTCAGATTTTGGTAGATTTTTAATATCGTGGGTACCAGCATTACCCATTCTGTTGATAGTAAGGTCAGGTGAAGCTCGCGTGAGCTACAAGACTGTCAATAAGAATACACAAATAACCCGCACACAGGAGAAGCTTACGACGACATTTCGGTCCGACTTGGACCGAAACGTCGTCTTAAGCTTCCTTCACATAAGTTATTTGTGAATTGTTCCAGTCACGGTGTTGTGCCTTTTTGTTCTGTCAGTAAGAACATGTGCTCTCGGTAGTATCAGTTACCAGTAGTTGAGTTACCAGTGTCAGTAGTATTGAACTGATGAGCAACTGTATGGCGAAACGTCTAAACAATAAAGATACCCAAGTGTTGCACATGTGTCTAATTTATCAACCTTTCGGTACTCTGAATCATTTATTTATAATTTTATAACAACATAAGAATGTTGGTTGAGAGGGAATGTGAGTGTTGGTTAATTTATTGAAAATACTGTGCTCGTTCTGTACAGTATAATGATAGACTGGTGGCGAATGATACAGGACAGTTGGAAATTAGACACGTGTAACATCTGGGTATCTATTGTAGACGTTTCGCCATCCAGTGATTTTATCAATACAAATTCAAAGACATAATTGGAAGACAGTAGAACTACATATAAAAGACGAGTTAATCAGTCCCTCAGCATTGGAGGTAGTGAAGAGATTGCCTCATCTTTTGCATATAGTTCTACATACTTCACATTATATCTTTGTATTGTATTGATAAAGCCACTGGATGGCGGAACGCCTTCAATAAAGATGCAGCACATTTGTCTAATTCTTCATCTTGTCGATATTATATACCATTCAATGTACAGCCCGTCCAGCCTATATTTAAAGTTACCCAAAGTAGGAAATATATTCACCGTCAACTATTATTCACAGCTCCCGTCTCCAGAATTCAAATTATGCTAACCGGCTTCCATGAAGTCGTTCATGAATGTTATCTTGACTACATCCCAACGACACGGCAAATCCCGAATACCACTTGTCTCCTCTCCGATCATCTAATGGTTATATAATAACCATAATTTTTAAAGTAATAATAATATCTTTATTTCTACAAGTAGTACATGTACAAGGTATACAGGCCTAGCTGACATCATTGACATACTACTACATAGAAACCTGCTTGTTATGCAGAGCATTTCGGGCAAATTAAGCCAGTTTCGTCCCAGGTTGCAACCCACACCAGTCCACTAACAGCCAGGTACCCATTATACTGATGGGTGAACAGGGGACAGCAGGTGTCTTAAGGTAACACGTCCTAATGTTTTCCAGTCGTACCGAGGATTCGATCTCCGGACGTCAGTGTGTGAGCTGAGTGCTCCAGCGATCGAACGACGGGACACCTACTGGGTGGACCGGTAAGCCATCGGAAGGCCTCGGTTAGATGCAAGAGCTCCGGCTGCGAGTCATCATGTGAATACGATCCGCGTCAGGAAACACTTGTCCTGTTTCCTGACAAACCTTACCTAACCTAACCATTCCGATCTAGCACTCATACACCTTCTGGGTGTTCAAGCCTTTTAACAGTCAAAACCTCCTTCATCCTCGTCCTACAACTCTTCCTGGGACGATTCACAGGGTATTGTTTACATTTTGTGAATTACTTCCATGTTAGCAGTAATGGTTAACGAATGAAATGACGCAATAGGCCGGGTCACCACTCTTGGAAAAGACCCAAGCCGGGAGAGTACCGGCGAATAAAAAAAAATCACATATCCAATACGAAGTGATGTGTGCCGGTGTAATCACTGCTATGAGTGAAGATACTGAGTGATGTGTACAGGTGTACTCACTCTTGAGTGTAGATAGCAAGTGTTGAGTGCAGGTCTGGTGTAGGAGACGAACTGATGCTGGTGTATGTGTGTGTGGCATCCAGGATCTCACCTCCCTTTTATATATCCCCTCTATACTCCCCCTCTCCCTCTACCCATCTTTCCATTCTTCCCCCCCTCCGTCCCCTCTCTCCTTTCTTACCCTCTTTCTCTCTCTCTCTCTCTCTCTCTCTCTCTCTCTCTCTCTCTCTCCCTCTTTTTCTATCCAACTACCCTTTTTTCTTTTACTGTGTACACGCGCACACACACACACACATATATATATACATAGAGTTGTCAGGAAGTGGAATAGTCTGGAAAGTGACGTAATGGAGACACGAACCATACATAATTTTAAGAGGTTTGATAAAGCAGGGAGAGAGAGGACCTAGTAGTGATCAGTGAAGACGTGGGGCCAGGAGCTATGAATCGACCCCCGAAATCATAAATAGGTAAGTACACACACCGGGCCAGGAGCTATGACTCAATCCTTGCAATCACAAACAGGTGAGTACACACACACCCGTATATATATATATATATATATATATATATATATATATATATATATATATATATATATATATATATATATATATATATATGTATGTATATATATATATATATATATATATATATATATATATATATATATATATATAAATATAAACGACACCACATGACGAACGCATGACGCCATGCGTTTTCTCTCACCATGAGGAGGGCCAAAACAGCATGGGTTCGACTCCTTGGCTATTGCAGTGTTGTTAGTGATCAATACCACTTGTTCCATGGATACAATAATATATATATATATAATATATATATATATATATATATATATATATATATATATATATATATATATATATATATATATATATATATATATATATATATATATGCAAAACAACCACTCTGAAAGAATAGAGAAATTCCAAGCGCTTTCGTGACTACTCACATTATCAAGGAACTATGATAGTTCCTTGATAATGTGAGTAGTCACGAAAGCGCTTGGAATTTCTCTATTCTTTCAGAGTGGTTGTTTTGCATATATATATATATATATATATATATATATATATATATATATATATATATATATATATATATATATATATATATATATATATAATGGATCCAACTCTGGTGTAAATTGTGGGACCCATAGTCTCGGAGAAGTGGATAAAAAGGCTTCAAGAAAGAATAATTGGATTTCTTCCTGAAGCCGTTTGGATGTTCCACTTCCCCTACCACCCCATCTTTTCATTCCCTTTTACCCAGAAGAAAAAATTAGAAAGGACTTAATTTTAAATAAGTTCTTGCTAATTGACCAGTTTAACTTATATATATATATATATATTGTATATATATATATATATATATATATATATATATATATATATATATATATATATATATATATATATATATATATATATATATATATATATATATATATATATATATATACATATATGCAAGGAATTCGCGAGAGCAGGCGAAATATACACAAACACTGATCTCTGGCTGAAGGAGACTCGTACCTACGAACCATAGGACAAGGTACACAATGCTTTACCAATCTACCCACACTGGACAATACCTTGGCGTGTAGCGTGCGCTACACGTGTAGCGCAAGCTACACGCCACGGTATTGTCCAGTGTGGGTAGATTGGTAAAGCACTGCGTACCTTGTCCTAAGGTTCGTAGGTGTGGAAAATTGCATTTATCTGAATGTAACTAATTATATACATAACAGTAAACGATAACAAAGATAATTATTATTTATCAATGTTACATAGACAAGTAGGAATTTGGGACACCTAGGTCCCAAAAATGTCCCCCTTCGATACCTACCACTGTCATAACCACAAGTTGCTCTGGACCTATTAATTAAATGAAATATACATACATACATCACTTGTTCTATCTAGGCTGGAATATTGCTGCACACTAACAGCACCTTTCAAGGCAGGTGAAATTGCTGACCTAGAAAATGTACAGAGAACCTTCACGGCGCGCATAACGGAGATAAAACACCTCAATTACTGGGAGCGCTTGAGGTTCCTGAACCTGTATTCCCTGGAATGCAGGCGGGAGAGATACATGATTATATACACCTGGAAAATCCTAGAGGGACTAGTACCGAACTTGCACACGAAAATCACTCACTACGAAAGCAAAAGACTTGGCAGACGATGCAACATCCCCCCAATGAAAAGCAGGGGTGTAACTAGCACGTTAAGAGACCATGCAATAAGTGTCAGGGGCCCGAGACTTCATCTGCCTCCCAGCATACATAAGGGGGATTACCAACAGACCTCTGGCAGTCTTCAAGCTGGTACTGGACAAGCACCTAAAGTCAGTTCCTGACCAGCCAGGCTGTGGCTCGTACGTTGGTTTGCGTGCAGCCAGCAGTAACAGCCTGGTTGATCAGGCTCTGATCCACCAGGAGGCCTGGTCACAGACCGGGCCGCGGGGGCATTGACCCCCGGAACTCTCTCCAGGTAAACTCCAGGCAAACACCAGGAATACTGGTAAATATATAAATTTGTGGACTGTATATTAAAAATAATAAATGGTTATATATATACACAATTACATAACAGAAGGAAAATATGTCTTAATATCACTCACCAATTTGACTGGAGATTAATGTGTATCATACGCAGAAAACCTCGCTCTAACTAAATCTATGAAAATAATGCTGGCCAGAATTACACACAAATCTAGAGAGCTTATCTGAGGTTCCTGGAGCTGTCTTGTCCAGTCGTCTGATATCTCAAGTTATGCAGGAATGCACATCCACCAATTTGGCCTCCTATTTGAGAGGTGTCAACACAATTTTAACCTCTAGAGCACGAAAAATTCTTCCCATTACACCAACGTTTGTACAAAATTCAAAACCAAGATGGCGAGTCCCCTTCTGCGCAGACGCAGACTCTCCGTTTTCTATGACATAAATATTATTAAATACAGTATGGCCATCTATATACATATAAATACTGAATTTCTGGAAAATATATACAGTATTTTCCACAGTAGGTTCGAGTCTCCTTCAGCCAGAGATCAGTGTTTATATATATATATATATATATATATATATATATATATATATATATATATATATATATATATATATATATATATATATATATATACAATATATACAGAAAGATCGCAGTCAGCAGGATTCGAACCCACTACAGAAAGACCGGCACATCAGTGGACGTGGACGCTTGTTCCAGCGTGATGCACTGATATAAACATAGCTTGTGAGGTCAGAACACAGGAGGAGAATTAAATAGCTTGAAACCATACTTGAGGTCTGCTGGTGTGCTGAGGCTGGGAAGAAACATGGCTTGTAAACCAGGCTGCCTAGCTTTTGAGGCATTTGTAGCCGAGTGATGAAGAGCATCACTTGGGAACCTTGCCAGTCTTCCTGAGTAGGCCTACTGTCTTGAATACCTTAGTGAAAAGGATTAGTAAAATTAGTAACTTTCCAACAGCTGGGACCTATCTCCCGCTTTGTAAATTGGTATGACAGATACCACTTTCCGTTTATACGGAAAACAACTGCCCTTTTGTAGTGGTCCGTTGAAGAAACTTGCTAATGGTTTCCAAAGTTCACGTGAGGTCACAGACCCTGAGCTGCTTTGGGGATTAGTGTGGACGGTTACAAAGCATGGCTTGCTTCTGCAGTGTTTTAAAAATTGAGGTTGGAGAGTTGAAGGAGGAGGTCTTGCTTCTCCAGGAGGAGATTAGGAGGCTGAAGGTCCACCTCAATGGGTCTGGGAGAGAGTGTGAGGTGGCTGGAGTTGTGGGGAATGAGGCTTCTAGCAGCGAGGTGCAGTCTGTCTCTCGCTGTGGGGAGGCTGTAGTTGGGGAGGCAGCAACGGCTACCAGCAGTGAGGAGCAGCCCAGCACCTGCTACAAGTGGCGAGTAGTTCACAGTAATGGAAGGCGCATCAGAGTAAGGAAAGTTAAGAGTGAAGATCTGAAGGTAGGAAATCGCTTCTCTGTTCTTCAGGATGAATGTACTTCAGTGGCCAGTGAAGGTAAGGGTACTACTGCCCCTGCTAATGGAGGTAAGCGCATTCTTGTGGTTGGTGACTCTCAGGTAAGATACATTGACCGTGCTTTTTGTAATAGGAATAAGAAGATGAGAGATAGAGTGTGCTTCCCTGGAGCTGGTGTTGGGGACATTGTCAACAGGCTGGATAATATCATGTCAGGTAATGGGAGCAAGCCCATTATCTGTCTCAGTGCTGGTGGAAATGATATTGGGAAGGGTAGGAGAGAAGAGCTGCTAGATAAGTACAGGTCAGCTATAGATTTCATTAAGTCTAAGGGAGGGATCCCAATCATATGTAGCATCTTGCCTAGAAGGGGAGTAGGAAATGAATGGTTGTCTAGGGCAATTGGTGTAAATTGCTGGCTAGACAGATACTGCAAGGAACTTGCAATCCCATTCATTGACAACTGGAACAACTTTTATGGCAAACATGATATGTATGCAAGGGATGGGGTACATCTCTCTGGGGCTGGGGTGGTAGCACTTGCAGACTCGATTGAGAAGGCCATTGGTGAAATGCCTATGATTTTAAACTGATGGAAGATAGAGGTATGGGTGTGTGTGGGAAACAAGCAGGTTGCAACACTTGGGTTGGAAACAGTAAATGTATAAAAGGCATTCAGCATGAAGTTATAAATAAAGACAATAGATCAGGTCAGCAAACAAAGGGGGACAGCAGAGGGCAGCAAGGGACTAGCTCCCTTAAGGTTTACTATACTAATAGCAGGAGTGTAAGAAATAAGATAGATGAGCTAAGATTAATTGCAAGTGCAGGAAACATAGATATTATTGCTATAACAGAGACCTGGCTCAATCTGAAAGATAGAGAGATGCCCTCTGAATGTCACATACAAGGCTATAAATTATTCCACACTGACAGGGTCAACAGGAAAGGTGGTGGAGTAGCGATGTATGTCAGAGACAATTTAAATTGTTGTGTTAGACAAGATATTAAATTAGAAGCGTCAGCCACTGAATCTGTTTGGTTACAGCTTCTCGAGGGCCGAGAAAAACTAATTTTGGGTGTGATTTACAGGGCCCCAAATCTTGATAGGGAGTGCAGTAAACTTCTATGGGACGAAATTCGTAAGGCATCTACATACGAAAATGTTGTGCTAATGGGAGATTTCAACTATAGACAGATTGACTGGAGCAATTTGACAGGAAATTTAGAGTCAGGTGACTTTCTTGATACGATCCAGGATTGTTTTTTAAAACAGTTTGTGACAGAGCCAACTAGGGGAAATAACCTCCTTGACTTGGTTCTTGCCAGTAGGGAAACACTAATTAATAATCTTGAGGTTAATGATGAGCTTGGGGAAAGTGATCACAAATCACTCAGTTTTAATATATCATGGAATTCCCCTAATAATGGCAATCAAGTCTCCGTCCCTGACTTTCGCTTGGCTGATTTCATAGGACTGAAAAATTACTTAGGTGGGCTGAACTGGAATGACCTGACTAAGGGTCAGGTAGGTGGTGATGGTTGCCGATATGATGCTTTCCAGGGCATAGTTCTAGCTGCTCAGTCAAATTATGTTCCAAATAGGGAAATCAGATCAAACAAAAATGATCCTAAATGGATGAACAATAGATTAAAATATCTGATTGGTCAAAAGAGAGGCATATATAGGCAAATCAAAAGAGGAGAGGGGCAATTGAGAAATCGATATATTCAGTTAAAGAGAGAAATAAAAAAGGGAATTAGAAAAGCAAAAAGAGATTATGAGGTTAAAGTTGCAAGAGAATCGAAGACTAACCCAAAAGGATTCTTTCAGGTATACAGAAGTAAGATCAGGGACAAGATAGGCCCACTCAAAAGTTCCTCGGGTCAGCTCACTGACAGTGATAAGGAAATGTGTAGAATTTTTAACACATACTTCCTCTCAGTTTTTACACAGGAGGATACCAGCGATATTCCAGTAATGATAAATTATGTAGAACAGGACGATAATAAACTGTGCACTATTAGGGTCACAAGTGACATGGTCCTTAGGCAAATAGATAAATTAAAACCTAACAAATCCCCAGGCCCTGATGAACTGTATGCAAGGGTTCTAAAGGAATGTAAAGAGGTGCTTAGCACACCTTTGGCTAATCTTTTCAACATATCACTACAAACTGGCATGGTGCCAGATAAGTGGAAAATGGCAAATGTGATACCTATTTTCAAAACAGGTGACAGGTCCTTAGCTTCGAACTATAGACCAATAAGCCTAACCTCCATAGTGGGAAAATTTATGGAATCAATAATTGCCGAGGCAGTTCGTAGCCACCTTGAAAAGCATAAATTAATCAACGAATCTCAGCATGGTTTTACAAAGGGGCGTTCCTGCCTTACGAATTTATTAACTTTTTTCACTAAGGTATTTGAGGAGGTAGATCATGGTAATGAATATGATATTGTGTATATGGACTTCAGTAAGGCTTTTGACAGGGTCCCACATCAGAGACTATTGAGGAAAATTAAAGCACATGGAATAGGAGGAGAAATTTTTTCCTGGATAGAGGCATGGTTGACAAATAGGCAGCAGAGAGTTTGCATAAATGGGGAGAAATCAGAGTGGGGAAGTGTCACGAGCGGTGTTCCACAGGGGTCAGTGTTGGGCCCCCTGCTGTTCACAATCTACATAAACGACATAGATGAGGGCATAAAGAGCGACATCGGCAAGTTTGCCGATGACACCAAAATAGGCCGTCGAATTCATTCTGACGAGGACATTCGAACACTCCAGGAAGATTTGAATAGACTGATGCAGTGGTCGGAGAAGTGGCAGATGCAGTTTAATATAGACAAATGCAAAGTTCTAAATGTTGGACAGGACAATAACCATGCCACATATAAACTAAATAATGTAGATCTTAATATTACGGATTGCGAAAAAGATTTAGGAGTTCTGGTTAGCAGTGATCTGAAACCAAGACAACAGTGCATAAGTGTTCGCAATAAAGCTAATAGAATCCTTGGCTTCATATCAAGAAGCATAAATAATAGGAGTCCTCAGGTTGTTCTTCAACTCTATACATCCTTGGTTAGGCCTCATTTAGATTATGCTGCACAGTTTTGGTCACCTTATTACAGAATGGATATAAATTCTCTGGAAAATGTACAAAGGAGGATGACAAAGTTGATCCCATGTATCAGAAACCTTCCCTATGAGGATAGACTAAGGGCCCTGAATCTGCACTCTCTAGAAAGACGTAGAATTAGGGGGGATATGATTGAGGTGTATAAATGGAAGACAGGAATAAATAAAGGGGATGTAAATAGTGTGCTGAAAATATCTAGCCTAGACAGGACTCGCAGCAATGGTTTTAAGTTGGAAAAATTCAGATTCAGGAAGGATATAGGAAAGTACTGGTTTGGTAATAGAGTTGTGGATGAGTGGAACAAACTCCCAAGTACAGTTATAGAGGCCAGAACGTTGTGTAGCTTTAAAAATAGGTTGGATAAATACATGAGTGGATGTGGGTGGGTGTGAGTTAGACCTGATAGCTTGTGCTACCAGGTCGGTTGCCGTGTTCCTCTCTTAAGTCAATGTGACCTGACCTGACTAGGTTGGGTGCATTGGCTTAAGCCGGTAGGAGACTTGGACCTGCCTCGCATGGGCCAGTAGGCCTTCTGCAGTGTTCCTTCGTTCTTATGTTCTTATGTTCTTAACTCTTGAAAACAGCTGGTCAGGGCCCTTTTCAATCTGTCTAGTTGTCGTGTAATGAGCAATTCACACTTCCACACCCGGTCACAACTGTGAATTGCTCATTACACTATAATTTGTTCATGATTGTAGCCATGTATAAACGTAAGTAACCATTCTTACAGTATTCATTACCTTTGTAACTTGTGAGTTCATTACCTTGTACCTAGTTCAGCCATCAAAACTTTGGAGCCCAGTCCCTGGACCCATTACGTACCTCTGTAATCTGTAAATACCTTTGTAACTTGTCATGATTGTGACTAGACCTACCTGGAGTTCATTACCTTTGTAAATTGAGTTCATTACCTTTGTAAATTGTGAATTCATTACCTCTCTAAGGAAATTTACACATGTTAAATTATATGATAATTGCACTTATGTGTATCTGTACCTAAATAAACTTATTTATTGACTTACTAACTTATTTACTGACTGTGTTACTCGAGCATATAAGTGAGTTAGTGGTGTTGTAGTGAGAGTTTTCTACGAGTGTGAAGGTAGTGAGTGGTATTAAGAGGGAGAGTGAGAGAGGTGATCGAGGCTGCTGCAGTGCTCAGTCAGTCAGATGTAAATAAACAGTGAACATGGCTGAGGGACTCGCACTCGAGTTTCAGAGGTTCAATAGGAATTCCAGACACTTGAAAAGATTGCAGAGGGAGACATTGCAGTCGGTGGAAGATGTTGGATTGTCTGGGAACTTGTCAGAAGGTGAGGATGCGTAGTTTTTGAGGTGTAGTTTGGTGGTTCCTCCCGGTGTTCACTACTTGTGGTTAGTGAAACGTGTCATGAATTTAAGACTTAAGTAAGTAAGTTTATTCGGGTATACACAAATACAGTTATGCAGATTATCATACATAGCAGCATATGTGTAGAAAACTTGGGATAACCCCAAAAAGTTAACTGGGGTCTCGCCGATGTTCCCAAGTCGTCGGCCGGTTATAAGTCTGATATATTTTTACTAACACAAAGTTCTTCCATATATAAATTTATTGAAATTAGTATAAGGATGTAATACATTATTGGAATTTACCACTGGTACTGTTGCTTCGCTTTAAGTTTTTGGCGTATCCTAGGTAATTTATACTAATTAAGTTTATCTAGATGCAGGTACACAAATACTGTTACACAAATTGTCATACATAAGTAACATGAGTACATTACCTAGGATAACCAAAAAAAAAAGTCAGAAAAAGTGACTAATTTCCAGTGGGGTCATTGTGTATAATAATTGTACTTTAGTGTACCTGTACCTCAATAAACTTACTTAAAAATGTTTTGTGGATATGAATACATATTTATTTCAGCATGATACATTGTTTATACAGAAATGGGTGACACTAGAGCATGTTGAAAGTCCATTGTTATACAGAGCATTTCTGGAATTTCTGGAAAGCTTAAGCCTAACTTAAGACTACAGTGGCAATAATTCTTATTTGCTTATATATAAGGATATTGAAGGCATATAAACATAAATTTAGGCATTACAAATAGTACAAGCATGCAGACAATCATTTCTTTACTGTTCAATTATAATTACAAGGAATGAGAATAAGAATACTGATAGTTATTAACATATTTGTAGTTGAGTGAATTGTTTAGCATATTTAACACGTTTTTTAATCCATTTAATTGGTGCTAGGATGTAGTGAAAGGATTTTTTTTTACAGTAGCTTTGAGCTGCTGGTGGATAGAGGCTCGGGAGTTTTCAGGTATGGAGTTCCAGATACTGGATAAATACATAGCATCTGTAATGCTCATTTTTGCATGTCATGCTGGTGCCTTTCTTTTGTGCTTAATATTTTATTTCATGTAAACTACGTTTTGTATTTGCAGAAAAGAAGTAAAGTTGTAGTAAAATATATAAACTCAACAAATAAACATTTTTGATTGGATATTTCAATTCAATTTTATCAGAGTTAAAAAGAGAGGCATTTACAACATTGACAAGTGATGAAAAGACCAAAGAACAAGTATGGTGATACTGACAGTATGTTATTTTTATTTTTTTTTTTATTATCACACCGGCCGATTCCCACCAAGGCAGGGTGGCCCGAAAAAGAAAAACTTTCACCATCATTCACTCCATCACTGTCTTGCCAGAAGGGTGCTTTACACTACAGTTTTTAAACTGCAACATTAACACCCCTCCTTCAGAGTGCAGGCACTGTACTTCCCATCTCCAGGACTCAAGTCCGGCCTGCCGGTTTCCCTGAATCCCTTCATAAATGTTACTTTGCTCACACTCCAACAGCACGTCAAGTATTAAAAACCATTTGTCTCCATTCACTCCTATCAAACACGCTCACGCATGCCTGCTGGAAGTCCAAGCCCCTCGCACACAAAACCTCCTTTACCCCCTCCCTCCAACCCTTCCTAGGCCGACCCCTACCCCGCCTTCCTTCCACTACAGACTGATACACTCTTGAAGTCATTCTGTTTCGCTCCATTCTCTCTACATGTCCGAACCACCTCAACAACCCTTCCTCAGCCCTCTGGACAACAGTTTTGGTAATCCCGCACCTCCTCCTAACTTCCAAACTACGAATTCTCTGCATTATATTCACACCACACATTGCCCTCAGACATGACATCTCCACTGCCTCCAGCCTTCTCCTCGCTGCAACATTCATCACCCACGCTTCACACCCATATAAGAGCGTTGGTAAAACTATACTCTCATACATTCCCCTCTTTGCCTCCAAGGACAAAGTTCTTTGTCTCCACAGACTCCTAAGTGCACCACTCACTCTTTTTCCCTCATCAATTCTATGATTCACCTCATCTTTCATAGACCCATCCGCTGACACGTCCACTCCCAAATATCTGAATACGTTCACCTCCTCCATACTCTCTCCCTCCAATCTGATATTCAATCTTTCATCACCTAATCTTTTTGTTATCCTCATAACCTTACTCTTTCCTGTATTCACCTTTAATTTTCTTCTTTTGCACACCCTACCAAATTCATCCACCAATCTCTGCAACTTCTCTTCAGAATCTCCCAAGAGCACAGTGTCATCAGCAAAGAGCAGCTGTGACAACTCCCACTTTGTGTGTGATTCTTTATCTTTTAACTCCACGCCTCTTGCCAAGACCCTCGCATTTACTTCTCTTACAACCCCATCTATAAATATATTAAACAACCACGGTGACATCACACATCCTTGTCTAAGGCCTACTTTTACTGGGAAAAAATTTCCCTCTTTCCTACATACTCTAACTTGAGCCTCACTATCCTCGTAAAAACTCTTCACTGCTTTCAGTAACCTACCTCCTACACCATACACTTGCAACATCTGCCACATTGCCCCCCTATCCACCCTGTCATACGCCTTTTCCAAATCCATAAATGCCACAAAGACCTCTTTAGCCTTATCTAAATACTGTTCACTTATATGTTTCACTGTAAACACCTGGTCCACACACCCCCTACCTTTCCTAAAGCCTCCTTGTTCATCTGCTATCCTATTCTCCGTCTTACTCTTAATTCTTTCAATTATAACTCTACCATACACTTTACCAGTATGTAGAGGGACATTATGCACTGTTCATTAAGGTTAAAAAAAGGCACTTAGCAAAAAGCTTCCTCGTGTGTGTGTCTGTATATGTACAAAAGATGAACACCATTTATATAAACAAGAAAAATAAAGATGCCACCACTCCAGTCTAATGGGCACTTTTCTGATAATAGTTAAGGATTGTGTCCCATTTCATTGGTGTTGAAGAATGAGACACTTGTGCAACATTAGAGAAGCATTATTACAGAAACATTTTGCCAACCAGTGTCGTCTTCAGTCCAATACAGAGAAGAATGGTTGAAGATGACAATGAGTAGTGGTTTCAAGCTGAATAAATTTAGGTTCAGAAAGGATATAGGAAAGCGCTGCTTTGGTAAGAGTTGTGGATGAGTGGAATAAACTCCCGGATACTGCTGTTGAAGCTAAAACCTTGTGTAGTTTTAAGAATAGGTTAGGCAAATACATGAGTGGGTGTGTCATATCTTAAGTGCCCAATAGAGCTAGGCTTAAACAATACAAAAGTAAAGTAAGTATACAGTACGTACATACATTACTTGTCTTAAAATATTTTTGTCCGTATCTTATAGTAAGTGGTGAATGTAAATTTGAAAAATGAAAATATTTATTGTAGGAAGGATGAAGGAGATGGCACATTTTCATCTGATCTATGAAACCAGCCTCTGCTAGCTTTGAAGTTATCTTCAGCAGCTTCCTTGCATCATGCAGCCTTCATGGAACTGAAGAGACTTAGGGCTTTGCCCTGGATGATGCCTTGGCTTAAAGGCATGTTGTGACTGGTTTGATCTTCAGTCCACACCAGTAAAAGTTTTTCCATGTCAGCAATAAGGCCATCATGTTTTCTTATAACTTTAGTGTTCACACTTTCTCCTTAGAGTTCTCAGTTGTACTAAATGTTTGGCAAGCCAAACCTAGATTATGTCTTATCTCAGCCATAGACATAACTTGCTCACAGAGTAATATCCTTTCTAACTTGGCACTTAAAGTAAGAAGCTAACGACTCCTCTTTTTACCACAACTACCCTTAAATGCCAAATATTATATAATATACGTAGTAGGATTGTATGGTCCAGTGGTTTAGAGCATCTGTGAATTTTCGCTTGCCGTGAGGTGGGCTAAAACAACACGAGTCTGATTCTCTCTCCGACTAGCCACAGTGTTGTTATTGATACATAGTAACTTTAAAACTTAGGAAAATTGCAGGATACAGAGGGACACAGCATCCACAAATGCCGGATGCCATTCCCTGACTCGGCTGTTGAGTGTGTCAGGACAAAAACTGATGAAAGTGGAACAAACGCTGAACACAATGAATAATCTATATACACCTACCATCCGACTTACGACCCAGTTCAGTTCTGAGAAACCGGTCGTAAGTCGAAATGGTCGTAAGTCGAACTTTACTGCTGAATATCAACAAAACATTTTTGTAATGACTTTATTTTATTGTTTTATTTTGGTATTTCATGTTTTACTTTACTTTTTATGTTGTTAGTACTGTATTTTATACTGTAAGGTTTAGGATAAACACTGTGTACAACACAAATACAGTGGACCCCTGCTTTACGATCAGCTCCCAATACGACCAATTATGTAAGTGTATTTATGTAAGTGCGTTTGTACGTGTATGTTTGGGGGTCTGAAATGAACTAATTCACAATATTCCTTATGGGAACAAATTCGTTCAGTAATGGCACCTGAACATACATACTTTTGGAATGAAATAATATCGTAAACCGGGGGTCCACTGTAGTTGTTTATTTCCCAGAAATTTGGCATAAAAAACACGGTCGTAAGTCGAGTGGTCGTAAGTCGAGCAGGTTGTAAGTCGGTTGGTAGGTGTAATTGAAAACTGCTGAATTAGCAGAATGTTGAAAAGTTTAATGCCGTACAGTGGTGACCTTCTGTGTTTTGGATAAATCAGAAAGAAGCTTTATTTTCATAAGTAAATTTAATAATGTAACCCAGTCACACCTAACCTAGCCCAGCCGTAAAATTGTCAGGTAGGTTAGGTTGGGTAATATTAGATTAGGTTATATAAACAACATGCTTAATACTGGAATTTACATAATAAAAACTCCTGGGAATAAAGTAAACATTGATCTTATTCTAGATCAGTCTCAGGCACATGGTTCTCAAATAAATACATTAAAGAAAAGCCCTCAGGACCCCATAAACTGTACTAAAAATTCTTAAAGTATTCAAATATGAACTTAGAAAATGTTTATTAAACAGTTATAAGTACAGTGGAACCCCAGTGTTTAACTTAATTGGTTCCTAGGTGGTGGTCAAACTATGAAAAGTTTGATGACCGAAGCAGTATTTCCCAGGCTTTCATTATCAGCCTCACACACTAGATGATGTTGAACTGACTCTTCCAAAAGTCACTTGAGAGTTAGGTCAGTGTCAGAGGTCACTTTAACCCGTAAACGGTCCAAGCAGATCTACGTTCACATGTGTAGTGCTACAAAAGTAGATCTACGTTTTTTTTACATATTTTCAAATATAACAAAACAAAAAGTAGATCAAAGTTTTTTTACACATTTTCAAGTGTAAAAAAACAAAAAGATCTACTTTTTTTACATACTTTCAAATGTTGAAAAAACGTATATGTACGTTTGGACCGTTTACGGGTTAAAGCACTTTTGAAACAGGGCTTTCCTGTAAAGTTTGTAGAACTGAATTTTAAAAAGTCATTGCATTCTGAGTTCAGAAAAATGTTCAGAGACAGGTCATTTTTTTTTTTTTTTAACAAAATTGGTTGAACTCCGGTTTGTTCGAGGTACATTGTAGTTGAAGACTGGGGTTCCACTGTAGATATCGTGTGTGTTACAGTTTTGTTAAATGAGAGAAGGTCCTTTGGTTAAAATTTCTGCCCCTTCAGTCTGACCTTGATAGTAAGAAAATTGCAGGTATTTGAAGGAATAAGAGCAGATGATAGCACCTTAAGTTCACTGGCTTAAAGCAAAATTTTGAGTTGGACATCAGGAAGTTTCAGGATGATTTGAGTAGGCTTCTGTTGTGGTCAGGAAAATAACAGCTTCAGTTTAATGTGGACAAGACCTTCACAGATGTGGACCATTAGGCCAACCACAGCAGCCAGTCCCCAAACTTAAGCCATAATCATAATCTTTATTTCAGCATGATACAATGTTTGTATAGAGATGGGTGACATTTAGGTGTGCACATAGAAAGCCCATTGTTATGTAGAGCATTTTGGGCATGAGGATAGCAATGTTTTAAGGATCTGCAATATGTTCCACATTTCTGGATGTAAGCCTCTTGTTCATTTCATTAGTGGCAATTAAGTATACATAAATACTGCATTGGTTTATTTATATTATGCTGTCAAAGAATGACATGTTTCAGGCAGAAATCTGTGAATTCTATTTCATGCAAAAATACAGGTTGATTGCTGTTTTCCACACTTCTTATGTTCTTAGCGTTTGCTCTTATCTAATATCATGCCCAGTGTGCAAAAAATTCAAATGCAGTATGTAACATACTGGTACATACTTGCAGTTTCATTCAAAGTGTACAGTTTGACCTTGGTAACAATGACCTACTTAGTCTAAAAACTATCTTTAAATAGCTTTAAAAACGCTCTCTTAAACTTGACGTAACAATTACACGATGACTGTACAAACACTGTGCAGTGACAAAATCTAACTTCCATAGAAATGGTATCTTATATTACTCGCCTGTTTATTACTTAACCCCCATTGTAGTCTATTGTAACCCCCAGGGAAATTTAAACTTCATTATATGTACTGAAAATCTTAAGTTTCATGTTTAATATTAGCGTTATGGTAAGTAGTTTTTAAGATATTATTTCTCGTACAATTTCTGATACTGTTTGCATACAAGGAGCTCTACCTTGGAACATGTAATTACACTATTGAATTACCATACTTATCCAGTTCCTTATAATATTTAGGTACTTTCTCAAGAAATGAACATTTGATTTTGAGTAAAATAATAGTTATTAAATTTTGCCAGTTTACTGGAACTAAAATTGTTATTGCATTAAAATGCTTGGTTTAAAAAAAATGTTTTGGTTATTGTAAACACAATGAACTGTTGTATATGTTTCCATAAGACATCTGCTGTCCCTGTCCCTGTTCACCCATCAGTTTAAAATGGGTACCTGGGTGTTAGTCGACTGGTGTGGATCGCATCCTGGGGCAAAACTGACCTAATTTGCCTGAAATGCTCAGCATAACAAGGGACTTTCTGTATAGTAGTATGTCATTGGTGTCAGCTAGGCCTGTATACCTTGTACATGTAGCAATTATTATTATTATTATTATTATTATTATTATTATTATTATTATTGCAGTATTATTATAAGATGTGTATATTGAATCTGGGAGCCAAAACTTATTACTGTTATTCTACCAGATATTAGGTGAAATTTTTAAGACAATAGCCTCATTTTAAATTAAAATGCGAAGGCCCTATGAAATATTATAAAAACAGTGTGTCCATATAGCTTTTTTGCATATTTATGATGGCTTTCTGTTGACCTAATGAATATAATATGCATAATCTCAGGACTTCACCTAGCATGGCAGCACCTGCAAGGGGAGGATAGGCTCTGACGTGCAGACCTGAAACTTGCACATGATGATGATGGCATTCATGTCAATCATTACCTGAGTTTGTGTTGACAGCCAACGTAAAAAGGAAATTAATATGGTAATTGCCAGAGAACCGAAACTACTATTTTTTTCATTTTTGGTGGCAGTTTTAAGCATGCGCGTGCACACACACACACACACACACACACACACACACACACACACACACACACACACACACACACACACACACACACACACACACACACACACACACACACACACACACACACACACACAGTAACAGAGTATAGAGCCCTTCATCTACAATTTTGTGATCTCACACTCACTCACACACACACACACACACACACACACACACACACACACACACACACACACACACACACACACACACACACACACACACACACACACACAGGAACTGAGTATCGACCCCTGCATCTACAATTAGGTGAGCACACACACACACACACACACACACACACACACACACACACACAAGTTTGTGAGTGTCACTGACATGTATGATATGCAAAGTCATGGAGAAGATTATCAGAAGAGTGGTGGAACACCTAGAAAGAAATGAGCTTAACAGCCAACACAGTTTCAGGGACAGGAAATCCTGTGTCACAAACCTACTGGAGTTCTATGACAGGGTGACAGCAGTAAGACAAGAGAGAGAGAGGGGTGGGTAGATTGCATTTTCTTGGACTGTAAGAAGGTGTTTGACACAGTTCCACACAAGAGATTAGTGCAAAAACTGGAGGACCAGGTAGAGATAACAGGGAAGACACTACAACGGATCAGGGAATACCTGCCAGGAAGACAGCAGCAAGTCATGGTATGAGGCCAGGTGTCAAGAGTGGGCACCTGTGACGAGTGGGGTTCCACAGGGGTCAGTCCTAGGACCGGTGCTGTTTCTGGTATTTGTGAACGACATGACAGGAGGAGTAGACTCCGAAGTGTCCCTTTTTGCATATGATGTGAAGTTGATGAGGAGAATTCAATCGGACGAGGATCAGGCAGATCTACAAAGGGATCTGGACAGGCTGCAGGTCTGGTCCAGCAATTGGCTCCTGGAGTTCAACCCCACCAAGTGCAAAGTCTTGAAGATTAGGGAAGGGCAAAGAAGACTGCAGACGGAATACAGTCTAGGGAGCCAGACTACAAACCTCACTCAAGAAAAAAAGATCTTGGGGGTGAGTATAACATCAGGCACATCTGAGGTGCACATCAACCAAATAACTGCTGCAGCATATGGGCACCTAGCAAACCTAAGAACAGCATTCCACCATCTTAATAAGGAATCATTCAGGACCCTGTTCACGTGTACAGTAGGCCCATATTGGAGTATACGGCACCAGTTTGGAACCCACATTTAGCCAGGCACGTAAAGAAACTAGAGAAAGTGCAAAGGTTTGCAACAAGACTAGTCCCAGCGCTGAGGGGTAGCTATGTCCTACGAGGAGAGGTTAAGGGAAATCGACCTGATGACACTGGAAGACAAGAGAGATAGGGGAGACATGATAAATGACATAAAAAAATACCGAGAGGAATTGACAAGGTGGACAGAGACAGAATGTACCAGTGATGGGACTCAGTTGGAAGTTGACACAGATGAATCACAGGGATGTTAGGAAATATTTCTTCAGTCAGAGTAGTCAGGAAGTGGAAGTTTGGGAAGCGATGTAGTGGAGGCAGGATTTATTCATAGCTTTAAGCAGAGGTATGATAAAGCTTATGGTGCGGGAAGAGTGACCCAGTAGCGGCCAGTGAAAAGGCGGGGCCAGGAGCTATGACTCGACCCCGGCAACCACAGCAAGGTGAGTATACACACAGACAGACAGGGATGGAGGGATACCGTAAGTTTGAAAGGAAGGTGGAGTGGATAAAAGAAACGGATGTTGTTTGAGAGCTATGACGATAGAAAAAAAAATGAGTAGATACGAGTGATGATGTCAGAGAGGTGTAGATTTCAAGACTGCAGCAGAGGTATATAGTTTCTTGGTGGTCCTCAAGGTATACCATAGGGTAGATGCAGGTGATAACATGATACTATGAATGAATGTGCCAGCGAAATACAGCATAAGGAAAGAAAGTCATAGAAAAGTGGAGTCCAATAAGTTTGTGACATGGAAGCCAAAAGGAGACTGATCAGAGTATAATGGTTAGGTAAGATTCGTCAGGAAACAGGACAAGTCTTTCCTGCCGCGGGTCTTGGTCATATGATGACCCGCCGTTGAAGCATTTGGTCATCTGACAGAGGCCTTCCGCTGGCTTACCTGTCCACTCCTTTAAAAATTGTGGTCAGTTATAACCATCTGTTTTTGTATAATGTTGCTAGCCCCCTTTTAATGTTGTAAAGCATGCTTGTCAGTTGTTGCGGCCAGGGGGCAGGATGTCGCAGAAATGTGTCTGAATATTGTGTCTGAATAGTGTGAATATTTTGGGGATAAGGAATGAAGAAATTTGCAGATGGTGTAAGGTATAAAGATTGTGATTCAAAGAGCTGAAGAAGGGTTGGTATGGTCTAGTAGAAATGTTTAAAGCATGTTAGGTTTATTAGGAGTGTGCATAAATCTAATTGCAAAGGAAATTGAAGGTGTAGAGGACATCTTAAGGAAGGGTTAAAAAGAGGGTGTGAAGGTTTTGAGAGGTCGTGAGCATATTAGTTTGGAATGAGTAGAAGCAAGTGGTTTTTAGAATTTGCTGAGCTGTTGGAGTGTGAGAATGGTAACATAATGTGTACATTTCAAAAAGTTTATCCAGCAGCTTGAGAGGTAAGCATTGTTCCTAAGATGCAATGGCATTACCTCTCTCTATCGTCACATTGAGTTGCTGGAACAAAAATCTGGCTGCTCTGGAGACCGTGGTTTTCCTTTCAAGTTTCTCACTGAACTTAGACGAATCTATAACCATCCGAGGCCCCTGTATATGATGCTCTGGATCTTCCTGAAGATTCCAGTGCCATTTTAGTTTCATTGTGTAAGACATTGTAGCTCATACTTATTGAATCCTTCACTTCGACTTAGTATCTGACCAGACTAGCATAGGCCTCTATCTGGATGTTTTTTGGCAGTCGTTGGGTGCACATAACTGGGGTTCCCATTGTGATGAGCAGTGGCTGTGGCAAAACCTCATGATAGATACCACTGACCTATTTGTTTTTGTATTTTCACTCTGATTTATGGAAAATGAGGCCATTGAAACAAATAAGTTAACACAGTCACAGTTGCCTCTGTTATTAAAACATATTTGTCTTGGATAAATATTAATTCATGGTGGTGGTGTTCTTGTATCTTGTAGCTGTGCTAGATCACTGGCGTCTCTTTTCCAGGAAAATATGGCTCCAGTATTGCCAACTATAACTTGTTCCTCCTCGTGAATATGCAACATCATACAAGTTCTCAGAAAGCAGATGAATAAGGTTAGATGATATAGAAGTGAATGACAATGGGACCTTAACAAGGTAAGAGACCTAACCTGAGCTTCAGGGTATGGATGTAAGTGAGAACAGTGATGATGGACGTGTATTGTGGGAATGATGCAGATAGCAGAGCCAGGGAAGTGACACATTGATTGCTGGGTTACGAGTGTGAAGTTGTTTCCGTCACAACTACCATCCCTCTCATCACCGCAACCCCCCCCCCCTTACTGCTGCCTCCACAACCACCCCCCTTACTGCTGCCTCCACAACCACCCTCCTTACTGCTGCCTCCACAACCACCCCCCTTACTGCTGCCTCCACAACCACCCCCCTTACTGCTGCCGTCACAACCACCCCTCTGACTGCTACCATCACAACCACCACTTATTACTGCCGTCACAACCCCCCCCTTACTACTGCCGTCACAAGCACCCCCTTACTGCTGCCTCCACAACCCCCCCCCATACTTCTGCTGCCACACCACCTCCCCTTAATGCTGCCGCCACAACCACACTTCCCTCTCTGATTCTGGACTACCACGGCTTACTCACCTTAGCCTGAGTAAGAACCGAGCATCCCTCTTCCTTCATTTGGTTAATGTAACGAAAGATTTTTCTCCATTTGTTGAATTTTTGCTCTGAGAGAAGATGGGAGGGGGTCATTATTGCTCTTCTCGCGCTCCCGTTGCATTGTTGGTGTCCCTGTTTGCGGGCGACGTGAAGCTACTGCAGAGAATTCAAGCGGGCGGGGAAAGGTAGGACTACAAAGGGATCTGGACAGGCTGCAAACCTGGTCCGACAAATGGCTCCAAATAGCTCCTTGAGGTTAGCACCACTCAGTGCCAAGTCATGAAGATTGGGGAAGGTCAGAGGCCGCAGACGGAGTACATGTTACGGGGTCAAAGACTGCAAGCCTCACTCAAGGAAAAGGATCTTGGGGTGAGTATAATAGCAAGCACATCTGAGGCCCACAACCAAATAACTCCTGCGGCATAAGGGAGCCTGACATACCTAAGAATAGCGTTTCGACACCTAAGTAAGGAATCATTCAAGACACTATATATATATACCGCCCACGTCAAGCCCTAGCAGCACTAGTATGGAATCCACCACACCTGGTCAAGCACGTAAAGAAATTAGAGAAGGTGCAAAGGGTTGCAACAAGACTAGTCTCGGAGCTAAGGGATATGTTCTACGAGGAGAGGTTAAGGTAACCCAGCCTGACGAGCAGTGGAGGATAGGAGGGATAAGGGGAACATGATAACGATATATAAAATACTGAGAGGAATTGGCAAGGTGGACGGACTGTGAGATGGGACACAGCAACAAGGGGTCACAACTGGAAGTTGAAGACTCAGATGAGTCACAGAAATGTTAGAAAGTAGTTCTTTAGTCAGAGTTGTCAGGAAGTGGAACAATCTGGGGAGTGATGTAGTGAAGGCAGGATCCATATATAGCTTTAAGAAGAGGTACGATACAGCTCTTGGAGCAGGGTGAGAGTGGACGAGAGAGAGGAGGCGGGGCCAGGAGCTGTGACTCGTCCCTTCCAACCATGAATAGGTGAGCGCGCACGCACACAATACACCACACACACACAATCAATACACCACACACACGCAATCAAATCAACACCCTGCCCCCTTTCCCTATTATATCAAGCATCTTCCCTGCCACGCTCACCAATCAACGTTACTGAGCCGTCAATGCAGCTAACATTGTTAGGGCCATCCTATGTTCCTTTCCCAACACTTGCGTGATTACCAACCGACATTTGCCGCTATCGGTTGTCACTGTGTACTCGCCTATGTATGGATGTTGGAGTCGAGACCTAACTCCTGGTACCGCCTCAGCTTGGCCCATTTTAACGTATCCGAGCGATCAAGGATCCCAATGGAAATAAATCACTTTGACTTTCTGGGGTTATCCTAGGTAATTTACATAATGTATGATATTTGTACTTACAATAGTGTGCATATTAAATTGGGACTGATGAAACAAGACATTTATTTGGAAAATTAATGTTTACTTGAAAAATGCACGGCAAAGATATGACATAATTGATTTACAAGAGGTGACTACCCTTTGCTTTATATATCTTTATTTACTACAAGTACTTGTACATGATATACAAGCCCACCTGACATCTCTGACATGCTACTATATGGAAAGCAGCTTGTTATGCTGAGCATTTCGGGCAAATTAGGTCAGTTTTGTCCCATGATGCGACCCACACCAGTCGACTAACACCCAGGTACCCATTTTACTGATGGGTGAACAGGGACAGGGACAGCAGGTGTCTTATGGAAACACGTCCCTAATATTTTCCAGTCGTACCGGAGGAGATTCGAACCCCGGATCTCAGTGTGTGAGATGAGTGCACTAGCGATCGATTCTATGCCACAGCGTGTAGCTTTGGCATATAATCAAACAATGTTGAACACATTTTGGCAAGTTCTTCATCGTGGTACCAGGTCCTAATAAGAGTATCAGTTAGCTTCTCCATAGCTGAACAGTCCTGTTTTGCGACCCTGCTTTTGGTTATTGCCCATAAATTCTCATTTGGGTTGAAGTCAGGAGAGTTTCCAGGCCATTTTAGAACGCTTAGGACACACTACGAAGAATGTCAACATTTTTCTGAAAGTGTCATGGAGCCAGGTCCTGCTGGAAAATTCTTTCTCGAAGAAAGTCTATCCACAATGGGAGCTGTATAACCCTTGTGGTTTATCGCTTCTTTTTTTATTATAATAATATCCACAATGGGAAGGAAATGAGTTGCCAGGATTGCCTTGTATTTGTCAGTGCCCATCGTTCTCTCAACAGTAACGAGCAGTCCAGGGCCTTTAGCAGTAAAACTACCCCAAAACATCTTAGGTGGGTGTTTTGACGCTTGTTGAATGTGTCCAATCCGAAGAGGTTTGCTTTTGTTCCGTCTCACTACCACTGATGAGTACCCATGTAGTTCAGAATGCGCCAATTCTGAAAATATAACTTTTCTCTATTTATCTATCGTCCATCCCTTATGATAAGAGTACCCACCGCAGCCGTTTTTTCTTCATAGCAGCAGCCAGGAATTTTCTTTACCGGCTTTCTGGCAGTTCTGTCAAGTTCAAAGAGTCAAATTTCTCTGTAGATCTTTGCTGGTTTTCTTAATATCCTTCATACTATTTCTTACGATAACCTTGTCATTGTGAAGTGTTGTCTTGCATTTCCTTCCGCATCTTCCTCGACAGAGCGCTCTACAATCATCAGTGTCATCAGCTCTCTTCAGAATCCGATCAGCAGTTGACTTTGCTAAGTTCAGATTTTCGGCAATCTATCTGACACTCAAATTAGCATGTTTCCTAAGAGCTGCAATACATGCATGCTTCCTAGGTGTAACATCCATCATGAATTTCAGCAGTAATCATGAACTGAAGGGGAGAATTTGGAAAAAATACATTATCACTCAGAGCATGCTTGCACGAATAGTCGACGTACAAAACAACAGCTGTTGTTGCACTGACGAGAGTCACAGGGTAGCACCACAGTTGGATGGTTGCCAGAAATCGGTAGCAAACTCTTCTGAAAAGAGAACCCAAACTACATTAAGCCAGAGACTAAGAGCAAAATTTACTCCTGTCCCAATTTGCACACTACTGTATGTGTACCTGTGCCTAAATAAACTAAGTATCATTTACCACTTCCGGTTACCACTGTTAAGGTGTACATTAAAAACATTACTCCGTCAAACAAATTTTTAGTATTTTCGAGGTTTGACATATCTTAGTGTGTGCTATCTTACACACAAAGCGAAGTCTAGCCGACGTGGTGATGCTGTGTTCTTCAGAAATCATTACTATCTCCTGGGACGGGTCCTAGTCACATGATGACCCATTTAGTGATCTAAGAATCCGCCGGCCTTCCCCAACTAGGTCATTAACCCCCCCCCCCTCATTTAAAAAGAACAGGATCACTACGTAGTATATTTCTAAGAGGGTTCAGGTACTGATGTGTTACAAGAACTGTATTTCTAAGATGGTTTTGGTACTAATGTTACAAGAACTGTTACTACTAAGCTGTAAGAATATTTGTCACAGGGAAGAGGTACATTATAGACCTTTAATAATATAATTATTAATTTTATCTTTGTTAAACCTCTGCAAGGTATCCTCCCCATCCTTGAATCAAACCTGTATAGATCATGTTCCCCAGGCACTTTATGAACTGATGTGATGTAATGGTTTAGAAAACCGACAAGTTGAAGAATGAGAGACTTGTGCAACATTTGGAAATCTTTGAGGAAACGTCTTGGCAGCCAGTGGCTTCTTCAGTCCAATACAGAGAGAACGGTTAAAGCTGAGGAAATGAGGTTACCTGGAGGTTATTCCGGGGATCAACGCCCCCGCGGCCCGGTCCATGACCAGGCCTCCCGATGGATCAGGGCCTGATCAACTAGGCTGTTACTGCTGGATACAATGTGTTCAGTCTCTCAATCTTGAGAAAATTACATTTTCTCAAGATTGAGGGACTGACTACCTCATTCTACTCCTCGGTATTGGACTGAAGAAGCCACTGGCTGGCGAAATGTTTCCTCAATAAAGATTTCCAACTCTTGCACAAGTGTCTGAATTCTTCAACTTCATGAACTCGACTCGTCCCCATGACAGTAATACTTGTGTGTGGTTATTCCAGGATTTTAATTAATTTTGTTGATGTTTCAGAACAAATTTCTGAGATACGGTTAAGCGAGGTTGAATTGAGTGAACTGCGTCAGGTGCTGGACGTGCCTGTGAGCGTGGTGGTAGGTGGGCAGGACGCTTACAGCAAGGTGGTGGTGGTGACCCGCCTGCTAGCTGAGCAGGTGCTACCCATCGTTCCTCCTACACACCAACACCACCATCACCAACACCACCAACCCTGGAGACCCATCACACTCAAGTACTCGCAAACCCGCACCGTCTCCCTCGCCCTGCCCGACCACAAGTCCTCTGTGGCCGGTGGGTACGAGTTGGTTCACTCCCTCCATGCCCACTCACGTCCTTGGGGCACCGTGCCCAGGGCAGACGTGGAACTGGACCAGCGAGCCTTACAGGTGAGGCAGCACCACATGTCAGTGATGGTCTATTAATCCAAGACATGTTTCCTTTCACTTTGTAATAAAGTTGGTAGAATTACCGACAATATGTAAAGTAAAAGGACACAAGTGCAACTAATGTGACATTTTATTGTGGCAACGTTTCGCTCTCCAGGAGCTTTTTCAATGACTTGATAAAGCTCCTGGAGAGCGAAACGTTGCCACAATAAAATGTCACATTAGTTGCACTTGTGTCCTTTTCCTTTCACTTTCTTGGATCAAACCTGCTTAACCTCCCTTCCATAGACACCGAGTGATTCCTACACATTTAGTATTTGGTTTAGACACACGTGAGCAAACACTAAGACATTAGAAAACGTCTTGATCCGGGGATCTTGATCACTTCTAACACAGAGGTTAAAAATGACAGTATATGTAGGCGGAGAGTGAGGTACAAGTGACGCATGGTCACCACATGTCATTCGCACCTCACTCTCTGCTTTTATATACATGTACTGTCTTTTTAACTTCTGTATGGGAGTAGATCAGTCACGAGATACACACATGGAAGCACATGGCTTTTTTTTTTTTTCAAAAGGAAGAGGTCACGATGTACCAAGGACTCGACCGTGGACTCGGATTTGGAAATGTGGGGCGCAGTTTTGGCGATGAAGCTGGGAGACCACTCCCTGAACTCTTGGGACAGCGAAGCAAGCGAGACCAGCTGGGCCAATGAGATAGGAATGGATGAAGAAACGCTCATGCCAGCCCCAGATACTGGATGGAGAAGGTTGGCAGGTAGCAGGAGCCCCGAAGTCCCAGAGGGGAGACACTGTTTCCTTGCCTCAGATCGGGTAAGCCAAGCCATCTTCATTTAATAAATTCAGGTTGATAAGCAAAGAACACCAAGACACTCCGCATTCTGCTATAATTCACCTAGAGAAGAAATATAGCCTGAAGTTATCGGTGTCCCCAAATCTGAAAAGGGAGTTTATTATCACTGAAAGTCCTGTGAGGTACTTCAGAATCACCACCTGTTCTAGCAGAGCTAAAATCCATAGGGCTGGTAACAAAAAGCGTACTAATGCGCTATCAACTAGACATGCCTCTCGATACAATCCATAGTAACAGAAACATCCTGAAAGTTGAACAGCTCCGAGCCAAGAAAGACGGTAATGTACCTACGAGGCAGGTCTTGATCCAACATCGAGGACCTCTCAACTCGTCTGGATCTCGGCTGTTGGGGAAATTACCGGATTAGGACGTACAATCCAGAATCTTTAAGGTGCTCCAGGTGACAGAGGCGCAACCACCTCAGCTCCCTATGTCAGTTTAAGGAAATATGCGGCATCTGTAGCGAGTCTTGCCCAACCAAGGACTTCTTGAGTAAACTGAAGAGAGGTGAAGCTACGGAACTTCGATGTCCGAACTGCGGCAAGAGTATCATACTTGGAACCTGTACTGCCAGGAGAGGCTCCGCTGGGTCAAGGCGGCATGGAAAATTCCGGTTGTCCAGCCTAAAGCATCAAACAGAACCCTCACCACTGAGCAGCAGCCTCGTCCAGAGGAGGCTACAGTAACATGGAATCCAGGGTCACTTCCCCAGCCACAGCAATGAAGGAAGCCGAGGAAACACCAAGGACGGAGTTGTGCTCTTGCTCAGCCAGCTTCTGATAATTCTGCTCAATTCCCCATGAGCTTGGCATGAGGCCAACAGGTCTCATGCTGCAGGAACACACTACAGCCAATGCGTCAACCCTAACACCACAACAGTCACCGGTGAGGAGCATTGTAGCCCAAGAAAGCAGACCAGGACATCCTACATTACCCCTGAGCCATCTTATATTGTAGACGATCATGTGCTTCACCTATATCATATGCGACCTGATAGACTGAAGAAAGCAGAGGTCAAGACCTTCGTGAACATATGCATGATGGACAAAGAGTCCATGCGTTTATTTTCAAATATTCCCAACCACCCAACACAGGGCCCAGAGACAGTGATGGCCTCAGCCCACTGTAACATATAAAATGTTTTTCAATAGAACTCACAGGGACTACAGAAAGACTGCGGCCACAGAACTGCTGAATTAGATCGACATCCTCAGACAGTGTCCTGTGTCCTGAGACAGGAACTGTCAGGACACAGTTCCTGATGAATCAGTCAGTCACCTCTGTATGTTAGAAGTGATCAAAGTCCCAGGACTGAAGAGTTTTCTAATAAATATTCCCTAGTGTTTGCTCACGTGTCTTTCTAAACCAGTTTGTCAGTGTCTATTACCAAAATTTATACCACATTTAGTGCTTGCCCAAGCTAGTAATTGTCTATTGTTTAATGTTACCATGGCTGTTCTTGAGTGTGTTTGTCTTACTGCCAGGAATGCTGAGTGATCACCACATAAATGCGCTCGTCAAATATCACTGCTTCCTTCCTGGACTGGTGGTGGTATCACATTTTTGGAAGGGGGAGAGGGTAAGGAGCTCTAAATCTGTAGGGAGGGGATCATGCAGCACATGAGGGAATGGGAGGCAATCAGGTTTGATTAGCGGAAGGGGAAGGTTAGATCTAATTCTTTGGATCATAAGGTCACCGGTGTCAAAGACTCTTTCTAGAAGGTGACTTAATGGTTTACAGGTGACATTCAGTTTAATTAATGTTCTAGTTGAAGCGCCTTAAACCTAATACATGCTTCTTTCCTCTAAATTATATTTTATTATGTCTACAGTGCGTGTTGGAGTACGCACATATGTATGTATTCCCTTCCCCCCCCCCACCCACACACACTCCGTAGTGACTTCAAGTAATTTTACCTAGCAGACTGACATATGTTTCAAGAGTCAGGTTTTTATGTCAACCCCCAAAGTGTTGAAATGTCACCATGGCTAGCTTCAGTTCGAACCCATGTGACACTTTGGTTACAGCACTTTCCTGAATTTCAAAATAATTATAATACACGATTTAAGCGCTATGTTTTTTCTTATGGTGAGGACCCCGTGATGGGTAGCAGTATGTTGGAGGTGGGGCTGAACCATCCTCTGCTGAAGGAAGGGGTGCAGGTGGTGATTACACCGACGGGCACTCAGGTCTCCACCTTAGACTTTCTCAAGACCCTCCTGCCGGAGGTGCTGCCCATCCTGGTGTATGCCATCTCCAGAGACGAGCTCTCCGATCAAGTGAGTCAATTCCACTTTGTTTACCTCGTTTACCCTACCGCATTCTGAACTCCATAACTTTTAAAAGTAGATGTGCCAATTCCAACAATTTGTAGTTCATAAAGAGAGCAAGAAGCAATTAGAACCCTTTTAAATACGTTTCTCCAGCTCAGTAGGTTTTATCAAGTCAGCTCAGACTCGATAAAGCCTGACATGCACTGTGAAGAAATTACTTGAAGCAATAATTGCAAATGTAATTTGTGCTCTTCTCAGGAGATATCATATATATATATATATATATATATATATATATATATATATATATATATATATATATATATATATATATATATATATATATATATATATATTATATATAGATAGATATTGATTGATTGATTGACTTAATGGCTTAGAGAGAGATTTTACGAAGGGTTTTGCATAGGCATTAACTAAATGGCTTTACACAAGGCTAACATGTTAATATTACTCTCGTTCAAACGTATGATAGAATTATTGACAATATGTTAGATAAAAGACGCACGTTCAACTAATGCACTCTAGACCTGTATATCCCCTCTGTGTCCCTGTAGTGTTCGTAACGGCTTGACAAAGCTCCTGGAGAGCGAAAAGTTTCCCCAATAAAATGTCGAATTAGTTGCACGTCTTTTTACCTGACATGAAGAGTGTGTAAACAAGGTTGACTGGTTCTTTTTATTTTTTTGCTCAGGAAGCAGTCTCCTAATGTCAACTTGTCTTATTAATAAGATGATCATTTCAGTGGCTGCTGTGGTTAAGGTCTGGTGATTCTAGTCTTATGATTGTAGCCTGCTGTGTATGCACCTAATAGCATCATGGGGGGGGGTGTTGCTGTGTATGCACCTAGTAGCATCCTGGGGGTGTTGCTGTGCATGCACCTAGTAGCATCCTCGGGGGTGTTGCTGTGCATGCACCTAGTAGCATCCTCGGGTGTGTTGCTGTGCATGCACCTAGTAGCATCCTCGGGGGTGTTGCTGTGCATGCACCTAGTAGCATCCTGGGGGGTGTTGCTGTGTATGCACCTAGTAGCATCCTCGGGGGTGTTGCTGTGCATGCACCTAGTAGCATCCTCGGGGGTGTTGCTGTGCATGCACCTAGTAGCATCCTCGGGGGTGTTGCTGTGCATGCACCTAGTAGCATCCTGGGGGTGTTGCTGTGTATGCACCTAGTAGCATCCTCGGGGGTGTTGCTGTGCATGCACCTAGTAGCATCCCTAAAATGTCAGTTCATGATAAAATTAGAAGGGATTCACATTATTAAAATTTAAATTAAAAAACGCCTAATCGCACACAGGTTGGGAAAAAAGTGGTACAGACATATGCAATAAGTCGTTACTAACATACTGGGAAAGTTTAAGTACATAGCTGGAATAACTACACAAGTAATAATGACTGAGTACAAACAGAAACAGGCTTTCTAAACTTCATAAGTGTTCAGTAATTTTTCCGACTTGTGGTTTGACTATATAAACGAAGATCAGTTAAACTCACGAGTGAAACACTAGGTTTCATTAGATCAAAGGTTTACAGTACCAACAGATTTATGAATAACATACATGGGCAACACCTGGGTCTCTCTCAAGATACCCTGGTGTTGCATGTGTTGACCTGTTAATCAACTTGTTGGTACTCTACATTGAGATTATGGGATTGAAATGTGTACAAAACGAACCACGTACCTTATTGTTATTTTTATTATTATTATTATTATCAGTAATAGTATTTGTGGGGACATCCTGAAACTGGGGAATGGTGTGTAATAAAGTTCAATTCTTAAAAGGGAAGGGTTGCTTCAGTTCCTTGAATCAAGACGAAATAGATTAGTGCCGGCGCCACTTAGCTTCTCCGAGGGCTAGCAAGGATAGGGATGGGAAGGATAGAGCAGGGAAAAGTATCGTGGATACATATTAAGGGAATGGCAAGAAAAGTGGCCTAACCACTTACCCTTTTTTTTTAAGAGCGATTGGTCTTTTGACAAAGACCATATCTGGTTTTAACCAAGACGAATCAATTACTAGCATATTACGTAAAGGTTTACTTTCCTGACGCAATAGTCTACTTTGTATCTTTACAATAATGGTATAAAACCCTACTGGTTGGTGTAACGCCTTTAAATAAAGATATCTAGGTATTGCACGTGTCAAATTTCTAGGCTACTCTGGCGAGAGCTTCCCGTGTCTTGACCTTCCTGACCTGACCCGACTTGACTTAGTCGGGACAGCCAAGTAGGGATAGGCTTAGCAAGAGCTGGGCAACAAAGCCGCCTGACCTGGTTTCTAGGCATCAAGTAAGGTTTCCACGAGTTATATTTGGTGATGGTGGTGGCAGTGATGATAATGGTTTTCATGGTAGTGGTTGTGATAATAGTTGTGGTAGGTGTTACTAAACGGTATTGAGGCTATTTCTTATAATGATATTAGATAATAACGCCCACAATGGAACTTCTAGTGGAATTAAGTTTAACTGACTTTATTAGGTTATCTTAGGAAAATACTGTTTCTACAACTTTTATGTTTCCTCATAATTTTTTGTATAATCTATGCTAATGGAAGATAAAACAGTACAAAAGATTTAATGTACGAAGTATCAGAGAGGAGAACGATTCGTACCGAGCATGAGGAAAATATATAGGTCCAACGGTCACTTGACAGGCCATGGTTCAGCCAGAATTGCCAACACACCAGAGGCCGCAAGAGGCCCTTGAAAAAATGCACAACTCGAAGAACGACCTAAGGCTGGGACTAATAACAGCTGAGAGGACACTGAGAATGACGTCAAAAGCCAAAACAGAACCAAAAGTTACTCCAGTCACTTAAGAAGGATAATGATTCCTGTATAAAGCTGGGGAAGGATGCCGTGATAACGGACACTGACGAACTATGAGGAAAGGGAAGTTTATTGGGATATCTAGAGAGATTAATTTAATGGAGTGAACTAGCACTGATTTAGGGATAGAAAACAATGCCATGTGGATTTATTTTGACATGGATAAAAAAAAAAACAGGTCTGCCGACTGCTGGGAAGCATTTAAGTATTTTAAGAGGACACCACACGATAAACATCTAGAAACTACAACATTCAGAAAAAAAAGTGTTGCATTGGACGAGGGCAAATAGAAGACATGACATGGTAACAGGCACGAGCAATGGAGATAAAAGGTATAAAATACCGACACGATGGAAAAATAAACAAATGCAGTATATGCGATCTTCTACTGACTACGTTTCGCCCGCACAGTGAACTGTCAAGTCACAAACATCTGTTTGGCGACTTCATAAATGTCCAGTGTGTGGGCGAAACGTAGTAAAGATTCTCATTATACTGCATTTGTGTTTATTTTTCAAGGCTTGAATAATAAGGATGGGACTAGTGTAGAAGTCTTCAAGAGGAAACGACAAGTATCTTCACCAGGTGCCAGGCAAAGCACCAGACGAGCCTGGCTCCGGGAGTAGAAAAACTCTTAGAACCCATCAGAGGTATGAGCGAGTGTAAACTAGTAACAAACCATACCACGGGCCGGGATATAACCCGAGATCAGTTGGACGAATCTTGTAGCCCGCTGGCCCAGTGGCTAGCGCGTCGGTCTGGAGTTTTATGACTGATCGCGGATTCTATCCCCACCCGTTGTATGGTTTGTTTGCAAGCGTGTCATTACGATTTCGTGAGACTAGTAACAAGTGGAGTTCCATAAGAATCAGTGTTGAGCCCCAAATATATTGTCCTGACAGCATAACTAAACACTATCAATCCTTGTGTGTATCATAGGACACTACTAGGCAGTAATCATTTTTATAAATATGTTGCAAAATGTAGCCGAGGTAAACCAGCTAATACTTAATTAAAAGTCATTTGACTAAGGCCAGTGTGAGACATTGGTCATGTTTCCTGACGAATAAAATACCCACCACCATCCCAGTGATAACATGTCATCAAAGATAGAATACAAGGATGTTGTCACCTCGCATTTCCATATTTAATCTGTATTAACAAAAATATTAATGAAATGAAACTTACGCTGATGCACGCAACATAAGAATTCTTGTTTAACGGTTGACTTCCATTCGCTATGTGCTCATGCGTAGCTGAA
This sequence comes from Cherax quadricarinatus, assembly GCF_038502225.1. Lineage (NCBI taxonomy): Eukaryota > Metazoa > Arthropoda > Malacostraca > Decapoda > Parastacidae > Cherax > Cherax quadricarinatus. The sequence goes on from NC_091329.1 coordinate 4,846,771, forward strand.
TTGTCCTTTTTCTCGTTTTCTGGTGCATAACAATGTTCATATGGAAATTACCCTTTTGTTTTGGCTCTTGCTTAATGAAGTTACTTTATAAAGAACAAAAAGGCACAATACCGTGACTGGAACAATACACAGATAACCCGCACTTAGGCAAAAGAAGCTTATGACGGTTCAGCCCGACTTGGGTTATTTGTGGGGAGTTACTTGTCAAACGAACGGTTTCCTGGATTTCCGGGAATGCCATTGTGTGTGTTGGTGGATGTAAACTACACAGCTTATGTTTCCGGGAGTGCAAGTGTGTGTGTACTCGCCTAGTTGTACTCGCCTAGTTGAGGTTGCAGGGGTCGAGTCCGAGCTCCTGGCCCCGCCTCTTCACTGGTCGCTACTAGGTCACTCCCTGAACCGTGAGCTTTATCATACCTCTGCTTAAAGCTATGTATGGATCCTGCCTCCACTACATCGCTTCCCAAACTATTCCACTTACTTTACTGACTACTCTGTGGCTGAAGAAATACTTCCTAACATCCCTGTGATTCATCTGTGTCTTCAACTTCCAACTGTGTCCCCTTGTTACTGTGTCCAATCTCTGGAACATCCTGTCTTTATCCACCTTGTCAATTCCTCTCAGTATTTTGTATGTCGTTATCATGTCCCCCCTATCTCCTGTCCTCCAGTGTCGTCAGGTTGATTTCCCTTAACCTCTCCTCGTAGGACATGCCTCTTAGCTCTGGGACCAGTCTTGTTGCAAACCTTCGCACTTTCTCTAGTTTCTTTACATGCTTGGCTAGGTGTGGGTTCCAAACTGGTGCCGCATACTCCAATATGGGCCTAACGTACATGGTGTACAGGGTCCTGAACGATTCCTTATTAAGATGTCGGAATGCTGTTCTGAGGTTTGCTAGGCGCCCATATGCTGCAGCAGTTATTTGGTTGATGTGCGCTTCAGGAGATGTGCCTGGTGTTATACTCACCCCAAGATCATTTTCCTTGAGTGAGGTTTGTAGTCTCTGGCTCCCTAGACTGTACTCCGTCTGTGGTCTTCTTTACCCTTCCCCAATCTTCATGACTTTGCACTTGGTGGGATTGAACTCCAGGAGCCAATTGCTGGACCAGGTCTGCAGCCTGTCCAGATCCCTTTGTAGTTCTGCCTGGTCTTCGATCGAGGGAATTCTTCTCATCAACTTCGTCATCTGCAAACAGGGACACCTCAGAGTCTATTCCTTCTGTCATGTTGTTCACAAATACCAGAAACAGCACTGGTCCTAGGACTGACCCCTGTGGGACCCAGCTGGTCACAGGTGCCCACTCTGACACCTCGCCACGTACCATGACTCGCTGCTGTCTTCCTGACAAGTATTCCCTGATTCATTGTAGTGCCTTCCCTGTTATCCCTGCTTGGTCCTCCAGTTTTTGCACTAATCTCTTGTGTGGAACTGTGTCAAACGCCTTCTTGCAGTTCAAGAATATGCAATCTACCCACCCCTCTCTCTTGTCTTACTGCTGTCACCATGTCATAGAACTCCAGTAGGTTTGTGACACAGGATTTCCCGTCCCTGAAACCATGTTGGCTGCTGTTGATGAGATCATTCCTTTCTAGGTGTTCCACCACTCTTCTGATAATCTTCTCCATGATTTTGCATACTATACATGTCAGTGACACTGGTCTGTAGTTTAGTGCTTCATGTCTGTCTCCTTTTTTAAAGATTGGGAGTACATTTGCTGTCTTCCATGCCTCAGGCAATCTCCCTGTTTTGATAGATGTATTGAATATTGTTGTTAGGGGTACACATAGCGCCTCTGCTCCCTCTCTCAGGACCCATGGGGAGATGTTATGTCCCCATTGCCTTTGAGGTATCTAGCTCACTCAGAAGCCTCTTCACTTCTTCCTCGGTTGTGTGCACCGTGTCCAGCACTTGGTGTGCCCCACCTCTCCGTCTTTCTGGAGCCCCTTCTGTCTCCTCTGTGAACACTTCTTTGATTCTCTTGTTGAGTTCCTCACTTCACGGTCATTTCTTGTTGTCTCTCCTCCTTCCTTCCTTAGCCTGATTACCTGGTCCTTGACTGTTATTTTCCTCCTGATGTGGCTGTATAACAGTTTCGGGTCAGATTTGGCTTTCGCTGCTGTGTCGTTTTTATATTGTCGTTGGGCCTCCCTTCTTATCTGTGCATATTCGTTTCTGGCTCTACGACTGCTCTCCTTATTCTCCTGGGTCCTTTGCCTTCTATATTTCTTCCATTCCCTAGCACACTTGGTTTTTGCCTCCCTGCACCTTTGGGTGAACCATGGGCCCATCCTGGCTTTTTCATTATTCCTGTTACCCTTGGGTACAAACCTCTCCTCAGCCTCCTTGCATATTGTTGCTACGTATTCCATCATCTCATTAACTGGCTTCTCTGCCAGTTCTCTGTCCCACTAAACCCCGTTCAGGAAGTTCCTCATTCCCGTGGTGTGTGTGTGTGTGTGTGTGTGTGTGTGTGTGTGTGTGTGTGTGTGTGTGTGTGTGTGTGTGTAGAGGTGAATCCCCCCACAGCTCAGTGTGTGTACTCACCAAACTGTGGTTGCAGGGGTCGAATCGTAGCTCGTGAGCTCCACACTAATGTGTCTCCACACTACTCTCAATGCCCCCCCCCCCTTCCTTTCACATGTTCCTACCTCATTGTTGGATGCTCCATCTATCTCCCTCACTGAGAGGTACTCAATCACTACTAGGTTCTCCATTTGCCTTCCTGCTCCGTTCTCCATCACTACTTGTGTATGTGGTACATCACTACTATGTGCTCCTGTTAATTAACGCTCTTACAATCTCAAGTCATTCGGGCTACACAGTTCGAGTTTGTGCGTAAGCGAGGCTCTTCTCCACCCAGTGGTTACTTTGTGGTATTTATGTCGAATTACATACTGCTGTTCACTTCAAGGCGGTGCATTTATGCTGATGGAGGACTCTTGATCAAATACGTATTACAAACGGTTATTAAGACTTTTTTATTTTTTATATTTACAAACTATCAGCAACACTTCCTGATATTTACAAACTATCAACAAGGCTTCTTGATGTTTACAAACGGCCACTAAGGCTTCCTGGTGTTTACAACAAGGCTTTCTAATGTTTATTAATGATCTGCTAAACAGTTTAATTTGCTCACTTTAAAACTCTCCATAATCCTCACCCTACTGTAAGGTGCCTTGATGCTGGTGAATGACTTTTTGATCCAAGAGATTGGAGTTATCCTCGTGGATCAAACCTTGTTATCCTCCATTCACCGGGTGTTGCTCACAGTGCTGCCATGAGACTCATATCTGGTCTGTGTTACTTAATGTAGCACTTTTCCCCAGACAGTCACGTGTGGCAACAGAGGCCATGACCAATGGTGGGACACGGGTGGCACAAAGACCGTGACCTAAGGTGATACTCTTAGGCTGACAGTAGAAAGAGATGACACGTAGGAGATCAGTCAGCTGGTGGTGTGTTGGGCACGTTGTGATGCAGCCACATACTCGTGTCATGCCTGTGGTTGGTTTCGAGAGTTCTGCTCTTGTAGCCCGGAGTCTTTGTTGGTTATTTGATCGATCAGGCTGTTGATGGCTTAAGGCGCATGCATGGAAGAGCGTGAGATTTTATTTTAACAACATTTCGCCCAAGGAGAGCTTTGGTAAGTTGGTAAAGACTTAAGTTTAAGTTGTCTTAGGTATTATTTTCTCAGCTTGTTGGCGCGTTTCCTCTCATCACCTAGGCTGTTTTTATTAGTGGCCCGCAGGCCTACATAGCCATCACAGCGTCATTGGTTTTGCGTGGATGATGCCAACATGGTGAGGAAAACACAGACTGAAAAGGATGGAAGGCTGAGGAATATCTTTATCTCTACAAGTGCATGTACAAGGTATACAGGGCTAGCTGACATCAATGACATACTTCTACATAGAAAGCCCCTTGGTATGCAGAGCATTTCGGGCAGATTAAATCAGTTTTGTCCCAGGATGCGACCCACACCAATCGACTAATACCCAGGTACCCATTTTTACTGATGGGTGAACATAGACAACCAGCTTAAGGAAACGTTCAATGGTTCTACCCTCGCCGGGAATCGAACCCTGAACTCACCGTGTTAAGCGAGAGCTTTTGCCACCAACCAAGCCACGGGCCAGATTTCATAAATTGTCACGTAAATGGTTACTCGAGTTTTAACTCGAAGAAACTGTAATGGAGATGGAGGGGGGGGGAGACCCAATACAGAGTAGCATCTGAGGAGGGCGAGAAGAACTAAGCCTATATAAGTCGTTAATTAAGGAAACTGATTAACCATTACCTCAGACATATTGCCTAAAGCACTTGGACAGAATAGCATTATCAGAATGGGTTAAACTCGCAAAGAACGTTCAAAACACACTACATTATATTTGCCACGAATTCTAGAGTACTCCTGTATGAAACCCTCGTCAAAGAACATAAAGCTCGATAAAGAAGACTTCGGATTAGTAACCTCTTATGGTTAACCCAAGAAAGTTAAGCATTGTGGTTTATTTCGGTTAAGTTAACTTGTTAGGTCCTCATGGATACGACCCACAACAACCAACTAACTCTTAGGTGGATAGACCATATACTTGTAATCTTAGACAGGGTATATAGAGAGGAATACTTTACCAGGAATTAAACCAAAATAAGTAGATATGGTTATAATTACACATGCAAATGAGCCACATGAATAACCGGAAAGCTTTCTTAAACATGTCAAATGAACTACACAATGACAGTGGACCCGAACTCCATACAGGAGTTCCAAAGTAGGTACGACAGATATTTCACGTGTTGAAAATTTCAGAGACGGGGGATCAGAAGCTACATCGTAACCCCTAGTCACAAACGAAAATAGGAAGTTTTAAAGTTGTAATTATGCATGTATTCGCTCTCGTACATTCGTGGTATTGACATTGTGTGGGAGGCGTGGCTGGTGGGGCTTAGTGCGCGCACAGTCATGAGAGGTGAGCTCGCCCAATCCCCTGAGTATAACGTCTTCAAAACATTATACAGAAATAACATTAAGAATTGTAAAGCACAGCAGTTAGGGTAAATTTAGACTAGGCTAATATCCGTTAGTCTCTATCAAGTCTTGTGCTGTTTTCAGACTTTACCGACCATTCCTTCAAGGCGATGGTATTTTGATACATGTGAATAAGCTATTTTTCCACGGAACTTTAACTACCTCCTTTTTTTTCACGGGGTTGAACTTTACTGTTCCCCATCATTTCCCTGGCGCTTGCCTGTGGGTATAATAATTGACAGCTCACTTTGTTCTGGAAGTTTTCAGTCAATATCGAGGTTAGCTGCTCAGTAGAGTTCAGTGATAATTCATAATTTGAAGTATTACAATAATAAGTGGCTTTTGCAATGTAGTTTTTTTGGACAATTTTTTTCTAGGTTATGTTGTACCAGGTTGGGTTCTAACCCAACCCATTCCAACCTAACTGAATCCAACCCATCTAGATTCACCCTAACCTATATTCCAAGAAGATATAAACAAAGTTTTCTAATGGGCAACGGTAAACAATATGATGTTCAATGAGGACAAATTCCAACTACTCCGTTATGGAAAACTGGAGGAGATAATAACTAGAACAGAGTATACTACTGACTCCGGCCATACAATAGAGCGGAAAACTAATGTAAGGGACCTGGGAGTAGTAATGTCTGAGGATCTCACTTTCAAGGATCACAACAGTGCCACGATCGCACGTGCAAAGAAAATGATAGGATGGATAATGAGAACTTTCAAAACGAGAGATGCCAAGCCCATGATGATCCTTTTCAAATCACTTGTTCTCTCTAGGCTGGAATACTGCTGTACATTAACATCTCCATTCAAAGCAGGTGAAATCGCAGATCTAGAGAGTGTACAGAGATCCTTTACTGCACGTATAAGTTCTGTCAAGCACCTTAACTACTGGGAACGCTTGGAAGCACTTGACTTGTACTCGTTGGAACGCAGGAGGGAGAGATATATCATAATCTACACTTGGAAAATCTTGGAAGGAATGGTGCCAAATCTGCACACAGAAATCACTCCCTACGAAAGTAAAAGACTGGGCAGCGATGCAAAATGCCCCCAATAAAAAGTAGGGGCGCCATTGGTACACTAAGGGAAAACACCATAAGTGTCCGGGGCCCAAAACTGTTTAACAGCCTCCCATCAAGCATTAGGGGAATTGCCAATAAACCCCTGGCTACCTTCAAGAGAGAGCTGGACAGATACCTAAAGTCAGTGCCGGATCAGCCGGGCTGTGGCTCGTACGTTGGACTGCGTGCGGCCAGCAGTAACAGCCTAGTTGATCAGGCCCTGATCCATCGGGAGGCCTGGTCATGGACCGGGCCGCGGGGGCGTTGATCCCCGGAATAACCTCCAGGTAATCAGACCTGAACATCGCCTAATAAATAAATAATCTCCAGTGGTAATATATCCGAATTATTGATGAAAGGATCATCGTGTTGCTGCAAAAAAACTCTGTTTTGTTCGCTCTTCCATTGTTACACTCGGTAAACATCAGTCCTGCCTACCTTGTGTATGAATTGAGAATATTGGAACGCCGAGTCCTTAAAACTAGCCGCTGATTAGGCTGGTGCGCAATTAACCACGTACAATCTTGATCTCGTGAAATTATTTATATCACTAATATCTAAAATAATTTGCCCAAGAAATAAATTATTGCCTGGGATTGGATGCCTCCTATGTATGAGAAGCAAGTAAACGTCAGAGTTCCGCCGTACTGCTATACTCGATAATGACTGAGTTTTCCAGTTACAGGTTAGGTGTATTGGTGTAGTGTAGTGGGTTACCACGACCCCGACGCACCGGTCTCTTGTAGCCCATTCGGGTTTAGTGCTTTCTTGTGAACTAGCACTGTTGGCATTGTCGTTTTTGTGTCTCACTTAAGAGAAATGTAGGTCTTAGACAAAATAGGTCTTGGAAGGTGTTAGAAAAGCTGCTGTGTAGTGGTCAAAAGAGCGGGGTCTTCAGAGTGGGTCTTGGTGGCAGGAGGAAAGGAGAGAGAAAGCTAAGATGTTGTGGTGGAGGTTATGTGGTGAGGTGATCAGCTGATGGCTTGTGTCGTTGGGGTGTGGGGTGTCATATGGCTCCCCGCGGGCGCTCACACTCCCACACCACACACCCCTCCATTCTCCCTTTTCTAAGATTATTTATACTGACAGGTGTATATATCTCTGGATATGTGCAGAAAGTTTACTTTAGTCTCAAATTTTAGGGATGAAAGTATTCTTGTGCTACTTTACAAGTGGTACGCAGCCTAAATGACCCTCACGTAGTCGATAAGCTTTAAACCCATTTAACCAATAATTCACCCCTTTTTCTCCCCTACCCCTACTCTCTTCTGGCTTCTACCCTCTTTCTGCTTTTCAGTGTCTGCACCACCTGCTGGATGCTGTGAAATATGATCCCGACCATTCTGTGTGATGAAATATGACTGGGAATCGTAGCTAGCTTTTGTTCTGCGATATAACTAGAATTAAGATTAGGGTAGCAGCACACGTCAGGTGTATCCAGATTTCTTAGGTTTAAAAATATGAGTAAATGAGCAACTAACTCCTCTTTCCCCATCCTTAGTTCTTTGTCATGGGCAACTGAATGTTTTATTTGTTGGCTGTCATCATCCGTAAACATTCTGTGTCTGTCCAGAACACCTGAGCCCTTGATTGTAACTCATTTCTGATCAAAGCTTTTATACCCTTGTCCCTTCTTCCTTCCTTTTGCCGTCCCTCAGCTTCCCAATTCCCCCGCTTTCCCATTTCCCCGTGCCCCTCCCTCCCCACTCTTCCTTACATAAGAGGATAAGGTAATAGTTAATTCGTCAAAGCCAGACACTTAGCTGTTTTATGATTGATACAAATGGCGTACTGCCCACAAGAAAAAGAACATGCCCCAGAATGAAATATTTTTAGGATAATGTTTTTCCGGGCTGTGGTTCGTACATTGGACTATGTGCGGCCAGCAGTAACAGCCTAGTTGATTAGGCCCTGATCCACCGGGAGGCCTGGTCAAGGACTGGGCCGCGGGGGCGTTGACCCCCCAACACCCTCCAGGTAGAGCTTCATCATGACCTGACAAGGCTCTACAGTCTACACAGAGCGAAACATTGTCCCGATACAAGCTTGTTCTTCGTCTTTCCTTCAGTTCTTAACGTATTTGGCTAGTCTTGGTGTTACGCTTCCAGATTCAGTCCGACCTAGCCTCTTGGGCCGTATCGTGTATGCTCTTAAAACTATGTATAGAACCTGTTTCCACTACATCTGGAGTTTACCTGGAGAGAGTTCCGGGGGCTAACGCCCCCGCGGCCCGGTCTGTGACCAGGCCTCCTGGTGGATCAGAGCCTGATCAACCAGGCTGTTACTGCTGGCTGCACGCAAACCAACGTACGAGCCACAGCCCGGCTGGTCAGGAACCGACTTTAGGTGTTTGTCCAGTGCCAGCTTGAAGACTGCCAGGGGTCTGTTGGTAATCCCCCTTATGTATGCTGGGAGTCAGTTGAACAGTCTCGGGCCCCTGACACTTATTGTATGGTCTCTTAACGTGCTAGTGACACCCCTGCTTTTCATTGGGGGGATGTTGCATCGTCTGCCAAGTCTTTTGCTTTCGTAGTGAGTGATTTTCGTGTGCAAGTTCGGTACTAGTCCCTCTAGGATTTTCCAGGTGTATATAATCATGTATCTCTCCCGCCTGCGTTCCAGGGAATACAGGTTTAGGAACCTCAAGCGCTCCCAGTAATTGAGGTGTTTTATCTCCGTTATGCGCGCCGTGAAGGTTCTCTGTACATTTTCTAGGTCAGCAATTTCACCTGCCTTGAAAGGTGCTGTTAGTGTGCAGCAATATTCCAGCCTAGATAGAACAAGTGACCTGAAGAGTGTCATCATGGGCTTGGCCTCCCTAGTTTTGAAGGTTCTCATTATCCATCCTGTCATTTTTCTAGCAGATGCGATTGATACAATGTTATGGTCCTTGAAGGTGAGATCCTCCGACATGATCACTCCCAGGTCTTTGACGTTGGTGTTTCGCTCTATTTTGTGGCCAGAATTTGTTTTGTACTCTGATGAAGATTTAATTTCATCGTGTTTACCATATCTGAGTAATTGAAATTTCTCATCGTTGAACTTCATATTGTTTTCTGCAGCCCACTGAAAGATTTGGTTGATGTCCACCTGGAGCCTTGCAGTGTCTGCAATGGAAGACACTGTCATGCAGATTCGGGTGTCATCTGCAAAGGAAGACACGGTGCTGTGGCTGACATCCTTGTCTATGTCGGATATGAGGATGAGGAACAAGATGGGAGCGAGTACTATGCCTTGTGGAAGAGAGCTTTTCACCGTAGCTGCCTCGGACTTTACTCTGTTGACTACTCTGTGTTCTGTTAGTGAGGAAATTATAGATCCATCGACCGACTTTTCCTGTTATTCCTTTAGCACGCATTTTGTGCGCTATTACGCCATGGTCACACTTGTCGAAGGCTTTTGCAAAGTCCGTATATATTACATCTGCATTCTTTTTGTCTTCTAGTGCATCTAGGGCCTTGTCGTAGTGATCCAATAGTTGAGACAGACAGGAGCGACCTGTTCTAAACCCATGTTGCCCTGGGTTGTGTAACTGATGGGTTTCTAGATGGGTGGTGATCTTGCTTCTTAGGACCCTTTCAAGGATTTTTATGATATGGGATGTTAGTGCTATCGGTCTGTAGTTCTTTGCTGTTGCTTTACTGCCCCCTTTGTGGAGTGGGGCTATGTCTGTTGTTTTTAGTAACTGTGGGACGACCCCCGTGTCCATGCTCCCTCCCCATAGGATGGAAAAGGCTCGTGATAGGGGCTTCTTGCAGTTCTTGATGAACACGGAGTTCCATGAGTCTGGCCCTGGGGCAGAGTGCATGGGCATGTCATTTATCGCCTGTTCGAAGTCATTTGGCGTCAGGATAACATCGGATAGGCTTGTGTTAACCAAATTCTGTGGCTCTCCCATAAAAAATTAATTTTGATCTTCGACTCTCAGTCTGGTTAGCGGCTTGCTAAAAACTGAGTCGTATTGGGACTTGAGTAGCTCACTCATTTCCTTGCTGTAATCTGTGTAGGACCCATCTTGTTTAAGTAGGGGCCCAATACTGGACGTTGTTCTCGACTTTGATTTGGCATAGGAGAAGAAATACTTTGGGTTTCTTTCGATTTCATTTATGGCTTTTAGTTCTTCCCGCGATTCCTGACTCCTATAAGATTCCTTTAGCTTAAGTTCGATGTTTGCTATTTCTCTGACCAGTGTCTCCCTACGCATTTCAGATATATTGACCTCTTTTAGCCGCTCTGTTATTCTTTTCCGTCGCCTGTAAAGGGAGCGCCTGTCTCTTTCTATTTTACATCTACTACTCCTTTTTCTTAGAGGAATAAGCCTTGTGCATGCATCGAGTGCCACCAAGTTAATCTGTTCTAGGCATAAGTTGGGGTCTGTGTTGCTTAGTATATCTTCCCAGCTTATATCAGTTAGGACTTGGTTTACTTGGTCCCACTTTGTTTTTGTTATTGAAGTTGAATTTGGTGAATGCTCCTTCGTGACTAATCTCATTATGTAGGTCTGGGGCTCCACGCATACATGTCTGAACCTCAATTATGTTGTGATCTGAGTATATTTTGATATGGTGACATTTCTTATCAGATCATCATTGCTAGTGAAGATGAGGTCTAGTGTATTCTCCAGTCTAGTAGGCTCTATTATTTGCTGGTTTAAATTGAATTTTGTGCAGAGATTTAAAAGCTCGTGTGAGTGTGAGCTTTCATCAGAGCTGCCTCCTGGTGTTATTACTGCAACAATATTATTTGCTATATTCCTCCATTTTAGGTGCCTTAAGTTGAAATCCCCCAGGAGCAAGATGTTGGGTGCAGGAGCTGGAAGATTTTCCAGACAGCGGTCAATTTTTAACAGCTGTTCCTGGAATTGCTGGGATGTTGCATCCGGAGGCTTGTAGACTACCACAATGACTAGGTTTTGGTTCTCGACCTTTACTGCTAAAACTTCCACTACATCATTTGAGGTATTAAGCAGTTCTGTGCAAACAAGTGACTCTGCAATGTACAGGCCACCCCCTCCCCCCCCTTTTGCCTGTTCACTCTGTCACATCTGTATAGGTTGTAACCTGGGATCCATATTTCGTTGTCCAAGTGATCCTTTATGTGGGTCTCAGTGAAAGCCGCGAACATTGCCTTTGCCTCTGCAAGCAGTCCACGGATGAAAGGTATTTTGTTGTTTGTTGCTGGCTTTAGACCCTGTATATTTGCAAAGAAGAATGTCATCGGACTGGTGGTACTGTTGGTACTGGGGGGGGGGATTTTTTTCCGGCATTAGTATCTGTATCTGTTGGTTTGGAGTGGAGGCCATCGACTGTGGTTCCACTCCAGGAATGACTGGATTTGGTGTACGATTTCTGCCATTTCCTGCCAGTTTTTTTTTCCTTCCTGGCACTAAAAAACCTCTCCCTCTTGAGTGGCTGTGGCTACCCAGGTTTTCCCATGGCCTGGATGTTTTGTATCTTTTTGTCCCCTTTAGATGGTGTGCCTGGCAATTTAAGTTATAGCACAGTCTTTCCTGTACTGAAGAGGTAGACATTTCAGGGTGAAAAAGCTTACAGGAAGGGAGTTTGCATTTTCCTGTTGTCATATGGGCACGGCATTTTCTAGGGTGGTCATAGTTGCACGTCCCGTCTGTTTTTCCAGATTTCCCATGTTTGCAGATACCAAGTGCATAGTATGTGCACAGGCTTGGTTTCCGTTTGCCTTGGGTTTCTGTGACTGTATTCCCTGTTGGTGCATGTTTCCCTGTCTTATTCCTATCCTCCCTAGCACCAACAATGGAGCTCCCACCAGTTGTTTTTGGTAATATATCATCACTATTGCTAGTGGAGTCCTCTTGTTTGCTATTTCCTGTGGTATTTCTAGTTTGCAATATTGGTTTTATCTTATCTTTGACTACACTTGTTTCCCCACTACGGCTTCTGTCCCCTATGAGGTCATTTATGTGTATTCCTTCCTGCGTATAATTCCCGACTACCTGGACAAAATCTCCAGCTTCACCATTACTGTCTCCCAGGACAGCACCTCCAGCTTCACCATTACTGTCTCCCAGGACAGCACCTCCAGCTTCACCATTACTGTCTCCCAGGACAGCACCTCCAGCTTCACCATTACTGTCTCCCAGGACAGCACTATCAGCCACACATTTACTGACAACCAGGACATCACCTCCAGCCTTACAGTTTCTGACTACATGGCCAGTATCAAGGGCAGTACCATTCAGCCCAGACTTTTTATGTTCCCATCTGTTGTAGAAAGCTTCCAGGTTTTCTATGAAAGCAGCTTTGATGTTGTTAGGTAAGACACATATGCAACAGTTGGGTATCTTTATTTCGAAATAAAGATACCCAACTGTTGCATATGTGTCTTACCTAACAACCTGTCGGTATTTTATACCATTTTAATGTTCAGCTTTGATGTTATCCTCATTTAATACCCTTGTGATTTTAGTCCACAGATTTATCTCATTTGGGCATACCCAAAAACACTTCCCTGTTTTAATACTGCTTGTAGCTAGTTCTTGGATATCTGCACAAGGGGCGTGACACCAATTTCCACAAAAATGACAATTTATCCATGTGGAAGCCCGTTTGTTTGATTGACTGCAGACTACACAGAGCTTCATAATGATTTGAATGGTTGATTTACTGTAATTCTACTAGCAACTTCTTGAATACTCTATTACTCCAGGGCATTCTATTTCCATACCTCCCTGAGACTGAAGAATTACTTCCAGATATGCCCCCACATGCCTGTTTCCCGTCTCTCAAACAGTCTGTCTGTCTATTAGTCTCTAACCACCACTTCCAATCTCAGCTCTCCATTCTTATCTCCCATGTGGGTCTGTTTTCCTGATCTATTTTATAGAACTTAGACGGCGGGTTGTAAATCACCGCCACTCCCACTATGGGTCTTAGTCTATTGCCACATATATCCCACTCATCTCCTCAAAACACATCTGATTTCTGATTAGCACTTTTATTCTCCTGACTTCCATATTTCCTTGGTCATTCCTTATTTTGTGCGTGCGTGTGTGCAGTGCGTGCATGCGTGCAGTGCAGGCATTGTGAAGAGCTCCCCCACACAGGTGACTGGGCATCCTCGTACGGCTTCCCTCCCTCCAGATTATTACTGCTACTGCTGGCTGTCCATTATTGTTGCTTCTGTTCCTTTTCTTGTAACTTTTGCTTCTGTTCCTCTTTAACTATTGCTGCTCCTGTTTTTGTTTTTACTTTCCCTTGCTGCTGCTTTCCCTGCTTGTTCTATTGTTATTTTCTTGTATTTTTAGTGCTGGCTTCTTCAGGCGTTTCTGTGCCTAAAACTATCGTTACTAGTTGCTAAAACTTAGTCGCTTTGGCTATTGCCCCTCGGCTGCTGCTTCTCCACCTGCTAACTCATCTACATCTGTTTAGTTTTCATTTAGTATGTCTGTTAACTACTGCTAAGTTTTGTTTTATTTTCTATTTGAATTTTAAGTGTGGCGTTTTCTTCCAGTGTGTTCCATTCTCTCAGTGCCACTCTTATGATGTAATACGAGTATTATGACAGGGTGGATCTGTAAGCCAGCGGAAGACCTCGGTCAAATTACCAAATTTTCTGTTGAAGGGGGTGTCATATGACTTAAGATCCACGTCAGTGGAATGTTCCCATCCCTCTGGAAGAATCAGATTCCTTCTTCCCACCTAATTCTGTGGAAACACCTTCCTCCATCTGTTTGGCTCATTTGTTTAATTTCCATTGATGCGATGATTCCATATTCTCTTGTGCTTTGCCATATCAACATTTTAATGTGTGTGTTAGTTTACACGATCCCTACACCTGATGCATTCTCCTTTATTCTTAGTCCTTACATCACTGTGGCGTCCACGTTTTACCCCTCGTTCTGGTCCTTTCCCTTGTAGTCAATCCTTGTCCGCTTTTGTTAATATTTTATTTGTTGAGACCCTTTGATTTACACGCACATTCACAAATGGGGCTTATTTTATTATTTGACTATATTCATTGGTGGAAATACTGTTAAGAATATCTAACGGGAAATATATGATGATAAATTAGACACATGTGCAACTCTTGGGGAATCTTTATTGAGGAAACGTTTCGCCACACAGTGGCTTCATCAGTCCATACATAGGAGAAACTTGAAGAACAGGAGGAGAATGAGGTAATCAGTCCCTCAACCTTGAGTCGATGTGTTCAGTCCATCAATCTTGAGTAGAATACGGCAGATGAGCGGAGAAGCAGCTTATAAACCGTATGGCAGGAGAGGTGTAGCAGTCATAGGTAGTGTCACATTTGTCCAATGTGGAAGTAGGTTGTGCCCAAGAATTAGGCAAGCGAAGAATTCCTAAGTATTAAGATCCCAAGAAGTTGCAGTGTCTGACAGGTTTGTAGATGAATGGTTCGGAGAACCGACATGTTGATAAATTAGACACATGTGTCTAATTTATCAACATGTCGGTTCTCCGAACCATTCATCTACAAAGGGAAATATATATTTACTTCAATGGTGTGCTAGTCTGAATATCACCAACTTTAGGAAGTATCAAGAAATAAAGCGGATTGTATATGGTACAGTTACATAGCTACTTTCTAGGTCATCTTCACAGAAACAGACTTATGGAGGTACTACACAGGGTTATAACCTAATCAGAAATTACAAAGCTCTTTTTAAACAGGTTAATTGGTATTTATCTGTCCTGGGTGTTTGGGTATGATTTTTAAATCAGCCTTCCTTTGAAATCTGTCTTAATGTGTGAAACACTAATCTTTATCATTTCACGTTGTCTATACTATACTCCCATTAATCCTGGATTTAGGTATCAACACGTAATTGGGCAGACCTTTGGGCACGATTGTAAATTGACGGATAGTACCGTTCCCGCCGTATTATGACCATTAGTCTTATGTTCTTATTAGTCCTGACACGTTGGAACAGAGCCTCGTCTGGTACAATATATCTCGTGGTCTGACGGTTGTGTTGCCCATGGCCTTTTACAAATTTTGTTGCCGATGTCGCATAACTATTAAACCACATGACACGGATTTTGGTTTTTATATGCAGTTTGGCCTAAGTATAAATTTATTCTGTGATAGAATATAATGTGTATGTATGTATAATATACATATTCATACAGCCTAGCTTGGAAATATTTTTTGCATCACGTCTCTTCGGGTGTTTTATCACCAATGATTATTAGGTTTAATCCTGTGGTCTGTCTACTATCCCGACTTTTAGTGTCAGCCTTGTGATAAGTCTGTCACACGTTTCTTTGTTCTTATCTGTTCTGTGGGAGGAATTTGTTAAAACTGTATACCTAAATATTGGTCTACATAGTGGTGTACTGTGTTTTGCACGATTCTTCTTAAATGTCTAGAGACCATTCTTCTTACGTATGGATGATGTACATGGCGCATGATCAGTCAGAATGATCGGATAACAATAACCTTGCTTTCCTGGGTAATCCGTGATTATTATATTTATTATACTTTTAGGGAAAGGGTAAACCGTAGGGGTCATAGTGTCTGGGGAACGAGATGTAATCGGGTTTGATTCAAGGAAAACAGTAGCGCCAGTTCCTCAGATCAAGAGCCCTTTAGCATCTCCCTTGAAGGGTGGATAAGCCACGAGCTTACTGTCCCTAACACGCTTATTCCGTTATCTGTGGCTTCTGTTGACACTGATGTTGGCAGTGCTTATCAATATGTTTACATCTTTATGCTGTAATTCCATTTAGAATTTTCTATTAAACGAAAGAAGTTTCGTCTAAACTTCTTTAAGAAGAAGGAAAAAAGATTATTTAGATAACCTTTGATTTAACCCAGGATAACCAAGCTGTGGCTTACTTTGATGGATGCGACCCACAACAATCTTCAAAGTCGTTAGTACATATTTACTGCTAGGTGAGCAAGGGCAGCAGGTGTTATACAGATGCCAAGAAGGTAGTCGGCAGTTGTGGCGCAGTAACTGGAATGGGATGGATGTACTTAGTGGTGTTTGGTGGGAGATCAAAGATAACATCTGAAGAGGCGTGGTGACACTGGATATGGCAGGACCAACCCAACCTGTTTTTTTTTTCACTAGGCAGCCTAGCTCGAAGTAGCATCTCTTGATTAGTGAAAGAAGGATTGAGCCTTTACCGCTCTGTGCACGAAATAACCTACATGGCTTAAACATTTTATATATGTGCAAATACAGGATGTGATGTAGCTCGTAGCCGCAACTCGATTGCTAGCGTACTCAGTTCACACACTGAGGTCCAGGGGTCGATCCCCAGTTCGGGTGAAAACATTTGGACGTGTTTCCTTAATAAGATACCTGCTGTCCCTGTTCACCTAGCACTAAAATGGGTACCTGGGTGTTAGCCGACCGGTGTGGGTCGCATCCTGGGAGATAAAATAAACCTAATTTACCCGAAATGCTCTGCATAACAAGGGGCTTTCTATATATGTCATTGACGTCAGCTAGGTCTGTATACGTTGTACATGTAGAACTAAATATTATTATTATGATTATTATTAATTATTATTATCATTATTATTATTATTATTATTATTATTATTATTGTAAGTGCTTGAGGCCTTTCATTACAATTGCCATCAGAAACTCGGCCATTTGATGAGTTAGCAGGAGATTGCCAAGGAATTAAAAGAATTAGGTAGAAATGAGTGTTGATGGAGGGGGGGAGAGTTGCTACCCATCTCCAAGAAAATTGCCCAAAATTGATGGCTTCTGTCATTTTGATGCTTATTTCAAGCCACTTAGTCTTAAACCAACCAGTGTCTTTTGTCCTACTTATGGCACCAATAAGCAGCCAATAAAACCTCTAAAATGACTTTAATTTGAGAATGCCCCAAAGTTAATATTGTAGCCCAAATGCAGGGTCAGAGGTTAGCTTTTTCCATTATGCACTGTATGGCCATGTAAGGATTTTTTTTTTATACTGTGCACACCCTTTTCACTGACCTGTTCTCTCGTGTCTACGCTAAAATTGGAGATCGCTGCAAATTGTATGCACTAGTACATCATGGATTCGGATTGCTATGATGTACGTCATGGATAACTTAGGGGTTAAAAAGTACTGTGCCTGTACTCTCAGGTGTGATGGAGCAGTTGTGGGTATGTTACCTGGAGGGTGTTCTGAGGGTCAATGCCCCCACAGCCTGGTCCATGACCTGGCCTCATGGTGGATCGACCTTATCAACCAGGCTGTTACTTTCACTGCATGCAAAAAGACATGTGAACCACAGCCTGGCTGGTCAGGTACTGACTTTAGGTGCCTGTCCAGCTCCCTCTTGAAGATGGCTAGGGGGTCTGTTGGTGCTAATCCCCTTTATGTATACTGGGAGGCAGTCGAACAGTCTTGGGCCCCTGACTTTGATTTGTGATATTTCTGTACTTCATCAAAGTCAGCTAGAGAGTGATTGATGATTTAATAAATGTTTTCTTTGAGTCTCACTATCTTCTTGGAAAACAGGCAGCAGGTTTATGCAAAAAAAACAAAAAAAAAAATCCTCCTCAGTGTAACATATACAGTACATACATGGGCTGATTTCAATGTTTTATTTTTATCTATCATTTTTTTTATATTACTACAGAAAATTTCTTCTTTACTTGTACAGGAAGTCGTGGAATTACGTGAGCTTCGAAGACTAAGTCCTGATAAAGGCACATCCATTCTATTCATTCGTGTGCCCCACCTTCCCGAGACCTTCAGTGATGACCTTCCTGAATCAGAGCAGCACGACATTCTCTGTAAATTACGAGTATTGCCATCTCCAGTCCGACCAGACGAGGTGCAAGCCCCACTACCAGTCATTCCCACAACAGTATCACGGTCACATCCACAAGTTCCTGTGCAACTCTTTCGAACATTGTGTGATGATCTTGGTAAGTGTTACATATCTTGGTAAGCGTTGCATGAATTGCAGAAATTGTGAGCACAACTTAATGTGGCATGTAATTACCTATTCTTAGGCACAGTGCACAGTAGCAGTTATGTTTGTAATATCTCGTCATTTGTTTTTAATTTCTTTCCAGAAGTACTTTCTAGGTCACATATGGGTAATATACCAGTGTTTGTGAAGAAATATTTTCTAGAAGTTTTTCAGCATTTCATTTGCAATTGTGGCCTCTTTGTTATTACTGTTGATGAGTTTTTTTGTGTGTGTGTTTTTGTTCTTTCATTTGTGTTTGCATTCAGAACAATGCTCTCTTTCAATTTGGAGGTTATCTTTAGTCAATACTTTTGTCTGTCCTGGATCACTATGAGGCCTCTACTGATATTATTATTATTATCACACTGGCCGATTCCCACCAAGGCAGGGTGGCCCGAAAAAGAAAAACTTTCACCATCATTCACTCCATCACTGTCTTGCCAGAAGGGTGCTTTACACTACAGTTTTTAAACTGCAACATTAACACCCTTCCTTCAGAGTGCAGGCACTGTACTTCCCATCTCCAGGACTCAAGTCCGGCCTGCCGGTTTCCCTGAATCCCTTCATAAATGTTACTTTGCTCACACTCCAACAGCACGTCAAGTATTAAAAACCATTTGTCTCCATTCACTCCTATCAAACACGCTCACGCATGCCTGCTGGAAGTCCAAGCCCCTCGCACACAAAACCTCCTTTACCCCCTCCCTCCAACCCTTCCTAGGCCGACCCCTACCCCGCCTTCCTTCCACTACAGACTGATACACTCTTGAAGTTATTCTGTTTCGCTCCATTCTCTCTACATGTCCGAACCACCTCAACAACCCTTCCTCAGCCCTCTGGACAACAGTTTTGGTAATCCCGCACCTCCTCCTAACTTCCAAACTACGAATTCTCTGCATTATATTCACACCACACATTGCCCTCAGACATGACATCTCCACTGCCTCCAGCCTTCTCCTCGCTGCAACATTCATCACCCATGCTTCACACCCATATAAGAGCGTTGGTAAAACTATACTCTCATACATTCCCCTCTTTGCCTCCAAGGACAAAGTTCTTTGTCTCCACAGACTCCTAAGTGCACCACTCACTCTTTTTCCCTCATCAATTCTATGATTCACCTCATCTTTCATAGACCCATCCGCTGACACGTCCACTCCCAAATATCTGAATACGTTCACCTCCTCCATACTCTCTCCCTCCAATCTGATATTCAATCTTTCATCACCTAATCTTTTTGTTATCCTCATAACCTTACTCTTTCCTGTATTCACCTTTAATTTTCTTCTTTTGCACACCCTACCAAATTCATCCACCAATCTCTGCAGCTTCTCTTCAGAATCTCCCAAGAGCACAGTGTCATCAGCAAAGAGCAGCTGTGACAACTCCCACCCTGTGTGTGATTCTTTATCTTTTAACTCCACGCCTCTTGCCAAGACCCTCGCATTTACTTCTCTTACAACCCCATCTATAAATATATTAAACAACCACGGTGACATCACACATCCTTGTCTAAGGCCTACTTTTACTGGGAAAAAATTTCCCTCTTTTCTACATACTCTAACTTGAGCCTCACTATCCTCGTAAAAATTCTTCACTGCTTTCAGTAACCTACCTCCTACACCATACACTTGCAACATCTGCCACATTGCCCCCCTATCCACCCTGTCATACGCCTTTTCCAAATCCATAAATGCCAGAAAGACCTCTTTAGCCTTATCTAAATACTGTTCACTTATATGTTTCACTGTAAACACCTGGTCCACACACCCCCTACCTTTCCTAAAGCCTCATTGTTCATCTGCTATCCTATTCTCCGTCTTACTCTTAATTCTCTCAATTATAACTCTACCATACACTTTACCAGGTACACTCAACAGACTTATCCCCCTATAATTTTTGCACTCTCTTTTATCCCCTTTGCCTTTATACAAAGGAACTATGCATGCTCTCTGCCAATCCCTAGGTACCTTACCCTCTTCCATACATTTATTAAATAATTGCACCAACCACTCCAAAACTATATCCCCACCTGCTTTTAACATTTCTATCTTTATCCCATCAATCCCGGCTGCCTTACCCCCTTTCATTTTACCTACTGCCTCACGAACTTCCCCCACACTCACAACTGGCTCTTCCTCACTCCTACAAGATGTTATTCCTCCTTGCCCTATACACGAAATCACAGCTTCCCTATCTTCACCAACATTTAACAATTCCTCAAAATATTCCCTCCATCTTCCCAATACCTCTAACTCTCCATTTAATAACTCTCCTCTCCTATTTTTAACTGACAAATCCATTTGTTCTCTAGGCTTCCTTAACTTGTTAATCTCACTCCAAAACTTTTTCTTATTTTCAACAAAATTTGTTGATAACAGCTCACCCACTCTCTCATTTGCTCTCTTTTTACATTGCTTCACCACTCTCTTAACCTCTCTCTTTTTCTCCATATACTCTTCCCTCCTTGCATCACTTCTACTTTGTAAAAACTTCTCATATGCTAACTTTTTCTCCCTTACTACTCTCTTTTCATCATCATTCCACCAATCGCTCCTCTTCTCTCCTGCACCCACTTTCCTGTAACCACAAACTTCTGCTGAACACTCTAACACTACATTTTTAAACCTACCCCATTCCTCTTCGACCCCATTGCCTATGCTCTCATTAGCCCATCTATCCTCCAATAGCTGTTTATATCTTACCCTAACTGCCTCCTCTTTTAGTTTATAAACCTTCACCTCTCTCTTCCCTGATGCTTCTATTCTCCTTGTATCCCATCTACCTTTTACTCTCAGTGTAGCTACAACTAGAAAGTGATCTGATATATCTGTGGCCCCTCGATAAACATGTACATCCTGAAGTCTACTCAACAGTCTTTTATCTACCAATACATAATCCAACAAACTACTGTCATTTCGCCCTACATCATATCGTGTATACTTATTTATCCTCTTTTTCTTAAAATATGTATTACCTATAACTAAACCCCTTTCTATACAAAGTTCAATCAAAGGGCTCCCATTATCATTTACACCTGGCACCCCAAACTTACCTACCACACCCTCTCTAAAAGTTTCTCCTACTTTAGCATTCAGGTCCCCTACCACAATTACTCTCTCACTTGGTTCAAAGGCTCCTATACATTCACTTAACATCTCCCAAAATCTCTCTCTCTCCTCTGCATTCCTCTCTTCTCCAGGTGCATACACGCTTATTATGACCCACTTCTCGCATCCAACCTTTACTTTAATCCACATAATTCTTGAATTTACACATTCATATTCTCTTTTCTCCTTCCATAACTGATCATTTAACATTACTGCTACCCCTTCCTTTGCTCTAACTCTCTCAGATACTCCAGATTTAATCCCATTTATTTCCCCCCACTGAAACTCTCCTACCCCCTTCAGCTTTGTTTCGCTTAGAGCCAGGACATCCAACTTCTTTTCATTCATAACATCAGCAATCATCTGTTTCTTGTCATCCGCACTACATCCACGCACATTTAAACAACCCAGTTTTATAAAGTTTTTCTTCTTCTCTTTTTTAGTAAATGTATACAGGAGAAGGGGTTACTAGCCCATTGCTCCCGGCATTTTAGTCGCCTCATACGACACGCATGGCTTACGGAGGAAAGATTCTTTTCCACTTCCCCATGGACAATAGAAGAAATAAAAAAGAACAAGAGCTATTTAGAATAAGGAGAAAAACCTAGATGTATGTATATATATATATATGCATGTGCGTGTCTGTGAAGTGTGACCAAAGTGTAAGTAGGAGTAGCAAGATATCCCTGTTATCTAGCGTGTTTATGAGACAGAAAAAGAAAACCAGCAATCCTACCATCATGCAAAACAGTTACAGGTTTTTGTTTCACAGTCATCTGGCAGGACGGTAGTACTTCCCTGGGTGGTTGCTGTCTACCAACCTACTACCTACTACCTACTGATAATGACTTAATAATTGTCTAGGGTGGATCAAAATATCATCCAAAATTTTCTGTCCAAATTGTGGGTTGATAGTAAATGTTCTATTCCATACTTGCCTGGTCGACCAGGCAAGCACCAGACAAGCCTGGCCCATGGCCGGGCTCCAAGAGTAGTGAAACTCTTGAAACTCTTCAAAGGTATATCAAAGGTAAAGGTATACTTCATCAAATTATTATGTTGAGGCTTTTAAAAATGTTTCATATCTATTAGCCATGAATGCAAGACAAACATTTTAAAAAAGGTTTATAGTACAGTGGCATCCCAAGTTTCGAACTGCTCCCAACTCGACCAGTTATGTGAGTGTATTATTGTAAGTGCTTTTGTAAATGTATTTTTGGGGGGTCTGAAACAGATTAATCTAATTTACATTATTCCTTATGGGAACAAATTTGTTTAGTATCTGGAATGAAGAAATTTCGAAACTCCGGGTTCCACTGTATACAATACTTCAGTGTGTTTTAGCTTAATTTCTTTTATGAAATGTGCAATGATTATTACACTTGGTTTTCATACATTCTTTTTATATCGTTCTGTACAGGCTACCTGACCATGGCACCAGAACCTAAAAAATTCTGTTGGCGTCTAGTAGAGCATAGCTACCATGTTGACAGTGAGCTGGTGGACGGTTTTGATTCCTTTAGTAATGTTGTGCATTATATTAGGATGATCCTACAGTCCCACCTCATCCATGCATCTACACTTCTCAATCAGGTACATTAAAATGTTGTTGACAGGATAATTAGGATGTATTTTTTTTTTATGTCAGACGTGTGAAATTGTGAGCTGATTTTTTACTCGCTGGACAGGTGCCATACGTATTTAGCAGCTTTGTTAGATAAAGAAAGCATATGGCATGTGAAGGATTTCTAACTCCTGTTTTAGTGTTTGTGGCAGTCAGATTGTTGGATAATAATTAATATGAGAATTTCTTTGTATGATGCATGGAATTTCTTTAGTGAGCTGTGATGTTTTGTAAGTGAAGTAGAGTAATGTAAAATAACTGTTTTATAACAGTCAAATCATGTTTATGAAGGTACAGCACAGTGCCTTCTTAGTTTCCAGAATTATTGTATATATTTTTTTCTATTTTAGGGTCATAACCGATGCATGAGAAAGTTTATTTTGTTTGCATTTGACATGGCCCGAGAAATTCAAATCACGCCTAGAAGAATTAGTTATGCACGAGAAAAAGAGGCTGAACTCTATGAAAGTCTCATGGCCATTGCATCAAGTAAACAAGATGAAATTCGTGTTGTAATAAGTGACACCGTTGATAAAATGAAAGTCGACCTCTTGGATAAAGCTGCAGCATATGAATTTAAAGGTATGTATAGTATTAGGGAATGGAATGTTTAGTAGAACTAGAATTAATAGATCAGTTTGTTTTGTGTTCACATTAATCAAAATTTACTCTGAAGAAAAACTTGACCAATTCAGAAGTGGTACACTCATTACTGACTGGCTCAGTATTACCCACATACTGTATGCTTATCTTTACTCCAGGATATCTGCATACGTGTATTTCTGCAGAATATTCCATTGCATTTTTATTCTCATTTGAGCAAGTTTTTGTAAAATTTCTATTTATATGTGATTGGTAATGAATATGGGTAACTTTTGCACGTCTGCATCCTGGCCAGTTTGTGCATTGCCTGCTTGAAACTGTATTATACAGATTTTGTAAAAAGTAATTGGTTAAAACTATTATAACAAGTTAAGAAAGCCTAGAGAACAAATGGATTTGTCAGTTAAAAATAGGAGAGGAGAGTTATTAAATGGAGAGTTAGAGGTATTGGGAAGATGGAGGGAATATTTTGAGGAATTGTTAAATGTTGATGAAGATAGGGAAGCTGTGATTTCGTGTATAGGGCAAGGAGGAATAACATCTTGTAGGAGTGAGGAAGAGCCAGTTGTGAGTGTGGGGGAAGTTCGTGAGGCAGTAGGTAAAATGAAAGGGGGTAAGGCAGCCGGGATTGATGGGATAAAGATAGAAATGTTAAAAGCAGGTGGGGATATAGTTTTGGAGTGGTTGGTGCAATTATTTAATAAATGTATGGAAGAGGGTAAGGTACCTAGGGATTGGCAGAGAGCATGCATAGTTCCTTTGTATAAAGGCAAAGGGGATAAAAGAGAGTGCAAAAATTATAGGGGGATAAGTCTGTCTGGTAAAGTGTATGGTAGAGTTATAATTGAAAGAATTAAGAATAAGACGGAGAATAGGATAGCAGATGAACAAGGAGGCTTTAGGAAAGGTAGGGGGTGTGTGGACCAGGTGTTTGCAGTGAAACATATAAGTGAACAGTATTTAGATAAGGCTAAAGAGGTCTTTGTGGCATTTATGGATTTGGAAAAGGCGTATGACAGGGTGGATAGGGGGGCAATGTGGCAGATGTTGCAAGTGTATGGTGTAGGAGGTAGGTTACTGAAAGCAGTGAAGAGTTTTTACGAGGATAGTGAGGCTCAAGTTAGAGTATGTAGGAAAGAGGGAAATTTTTTCCCAGTAAAAGTAGGCCTTAGACAAGGATGTGTGATGTCACCGTGGTTGTTTAATATATTTATAGATGGGGTTGTAAGAGAAGTAAATGCGATGGTCTTGGCAAGAGGCGTGGAGTTAAAAGATAAAGAATCACACACAAAGTGGGAGTTGTCACAGCTGCTCTTTGCTGATGACACTGTGCTCTTGGGAGATTCTGAAGAGAAGTTGCAGAGATTGGTGGATGAATTTGGTAGGGTGTGCAAAAGAAGAAAATTAAAGGTGAATACAGGAAAGAGTAAGGTTATGAGGATAACAAAAAGATTAGGTGATGAAAGATTGAATATCAGATTGGAGGGAGAGAGTATGGAGGAGGTGAACGTATTCAGATATTTGGGAGTGGACGTGTCAGCGGATGGGTCTATGAAAGATGAGGTGAATCATAGAATTGATGAGGGAAAAAGAGTGAGTGGTGCACTTAGGAGTCTGTGGAGACAAAGAACTTTGTCCTTGGAGGCAAAGAGGGGAATGTATGAGAGTATAGTTTTACCAACGCTCTTATATGGGTGTGAAGCGTGGGTGATGAATGTTGCAGCGAGGAGAAGGCTGGAGGCAGTGGAGATGTCATGTCTGAGGGCAATGTGTGGTGTGAATATAATGCAGAGAATTCGTAGTTTGGAAGTTAGGAGGAGGTGCGGGATTACCAAAACTGTTGTCCAGAGGGCTGAGGAAGGGTTGTTGAGGTGGTTCGGACATGTAGAGAGAATGGAGCGAAACAGAATGACTTCAAGAGTGTATCAGTCTGTAGTGGAAGGAAGGCGGGGTAGGGGTCGGCCTAGGAAAGGTTGGAGGGAGGGGGTAAAGGAGGTTTTGTGTGCGAGGGGCTTGGACTTCCAGCAGGCATGCATGAGCGTGTTTGATAGGAGTGAATGGAGACAAATGGTTTTTAATACTTGACGTGCTGTTGGAGTGTGAGCAAAGTAACATTTATGAAGGGATTCAGGGAAACCGGCAGGCCGGACTTGAGTCCTGGAGATGGGAAGTACAGTGCCTGCACTCTGAAGGAGGGGTGTTAATGTTGCAGTTTAAAAACTGTAGTGTAAAGCACCCTTCTGGCAAGACAGTGATGGAGTGAATGATGGTGAAAGTTTTTCTTTTTCGGGCCACCCTGCCTTGGTGGGAATCGGCCGGTGTGATAAAAATAAAAAAAAAAAATTTTTATAATTGAAAA